>NW_027070066.1:221975-266812 GCF_002906115.3 Quercus suber
ACTTCCTTTTCAAATTCTTATTTTCCCCCCCCCCCCCTCCCTTAAATTTTTGCCTCATTGTATTTGCAACACTTAATTTTTTTTTTTTTTTTACCTTTTTCCAATAATTAAATGAGAGACAAATATCTAGAAGTAAAACTCATTTTTGTAATTCAACTAAAGGTCTATTATAAAAAATTTCCAAACTTAAATTCCACACAACAACCCACATTTTCTTTCTAAAAAAAAAAACAACTCACATCTTGACTAAGGGATAATATTTAACAATAATTTAAAACAAATTTAAATTATATTAAAACTAAAAGCATATTATCAAATATTTCTAAACTTAAATCCCACACAACCCATGTTTTTTTTTTTTTCCTTAAGTTGTATGATTTAACATCATATCATATCATGTACTATATAATAAAAATTAGGCTTAGAAACCGTGGTTGCACCAAGTGGCTGTTCTCACTAATTAGTAAATTAATTATATATTTTTTGTTAGGATATATTTCCTCAATTGAGGAAAAATATTTAAAAATTTTAATTTAGGTAAAACTTTATCATTTAAATTCTATTCAAACTAAAAATTTTATTATAAAAAAAATTATTAAATCCAACACAACAACTGATGTTTTCTTTCTAAAAAAAAACCCCCACATTTGGACTAAGGGATAAGATTTAACAAAAATTTAAAACAAAATTTTTTTTGAAGCAATTTAAAACAAATTTAAATTCTATTCAAACTAAAAATCTATTATAAAAAATTTCTAAACTTAATTAAATCTCACACAACCCACATTTTTGTTTTTTTCCCCCCTCAAGTTGCATCTTGCATGATTTAATAATAATTTAAAACAAATTTAAATTCTATTCAAAGTAAATCCCACACAATCCACGTTTTTATTTTTGTCTTTTTCCTCAAGTTGCATTTTATTAAATTAATATTTTATTAGGATATTAAGCTACAAAAATCTTGACTAAGGGTTAAGATTTAGCAATAATTTAATTTAGATAAAAATTTATCATCTAAGTTTTAAAATTTTAAATTCTACTCAAACTAAAAATATATTATCAAATTTTTTAGAACTTAGATATATTTAGCCATGACTTTTCAATATAATCTCTCTTAACCAATAAGTCATCCATATAATAAAATCTCACTCAATACATCCCACGTTGTTGTATTTTTTTTTTTCAAGAATGCTACCTACACTTATATTTTAATCTAATAAATTCATCTTACTTATTGTTCTTTATGCCAAAGGAAGTTTTCTATAAAGAAGCAAAAAATATGGACACTTATTTAAGTTCTTGGTTCTCTTATTTAAGTTTTTATTTATTTTTATTTGTTTATTCTCAATTTTTGAACTCTTTTGTATATGTTTCGAATTTTTGGTTATTGTATTTAATTTGTGAGTGTGTTGATTTTTTCAATTAGACTATTGCTAGGAAACAAAAATCAGTATTAAGGAACTATTTTATTTATTACTGTTTATGCTAGTTAGGGTATAGATTAAACATAACCCAAAAAAGAATGATCAAATTCATTGCATATCTCTTTCTCAAAAAAAAAAAAAAATCATTCTATATCTCAAATTAAGAAATTAACACAAAGCACAAAGAGAATTTTAAAATATAAAAACCGATAAACATTGATAAAGTCTAAACTCTAAACAATCAAAATTTAAAGTAATTTTTTTATTAAATTTTTTTACTTATTTTATAAATTATTCTTAATTATTTAAAAAATTTTGAGCTTACATATGAATCTTCATCAAGCCATTCATCGCATATAAATATGCTGCCACCGTATTCAATGCATTGCAACAGCTTTTCTGGCCGCATTTATGTGGAGAAGACCTCTGAACAGTGCCTCCTAACCTACCGCCACTCACACAGAGATGAAAAGAAGCTGCCTGACGTGACAGGTACTTTAGCAAGTCATGGATGGGGAGCACGTGGACGGTGAAGATGAGGGTGAGAGTGGCTATATAATAGAGGGAGAGGGTTTGAAACAAACTATGAAATGTATGGAAACTGATCAATAAATAATTCAAAGAGTGATAACCCTTTGTCATTAATCCCTTGCCAACTCTAGTTCTTTGACCCATACTCTACAAATTAATTGTCTTTGGGTTTACGTAAAGAATTTGGACCCTACAGAAATTATAGAAAAAAAAAAGATAAGAACAAAAAAAAAATTATAGATATATATTTTAAAATTTTAAAAAAATCTGCAATTTCATGAAGCCACTAAGCACAATCTTTACTTCTTAAAAAATTTATGCAATTTAGTAAATTTATTTGGTGTAACCACAATTTTTAAGTCTAATTTTTATTATATAATATATGATTTAATAATAAATTATTTAATAATTAAGTCTAAACTTCATGACTTGTTTACTAACAAACAAAAACAAATGAAATTTTTCCTTAACCAAGATCAAATTATTCTAAGTATTTAAATTCATTTGCAAATTATAACCCTAACGAAAAGTGAAGAAATAATTATTTCTGCACGGGGACTTTCTTCCTTGCCCTTTAAGTCTCATGAGGAGTGGATGCCACCTGTTTGAGAGCGACAGTGTGCAGAATAGATCGAATGATGACTTGACAAAAGGTTGGAAATTTCAAACAATGACAAAAAAACAAAATGTCATACTCACTCATACGTCACACCAACTTTAAAGAGATTCAACTTTTTTTGTTTTTGAGAAAAAAAGACACTGATCAACTTGGCGGTATCAAACTCGACTTTCACTTTCTCGTCTCTGTCTTAAATTATTGGACTGTTTGTTTCGTTTGTCAACCATCATATAAGAAACAGACGTGTACAATTGCTTCTCTTACTAAATGTTGGCCTTTCGCAAATAAAAAATTCTGTCTAAAATCATTACTGTTTGTAAACATGATTTAGCCTGCGTTTGGATAGCACTTTGTCTTACTCAAAGTAAAGTTACGTTTTGTGTTTTTTTTTTTTTTTTTCCGCACGACAAAATTTACTGTCCATATACTGTGCGTGTACTGTTTATGCACTATTTATGTACTGTTTACGCAATATTTAATATTAAAAATGAGTCCCACAATACTATTCACACATTTAAAAATTATTTTGCTACAGTGTTTTCAGCAACAATCAATTTTTATCAACTTTCAATAACAATAAGTGCTATCTAAACGGACCCTTAGTACCATGGCCCTAAAAAGAAAAGTGTGTTTGCTAATTTAGCTTTTTTTTTTTTTTTTGATAAGACTAATTTAATTTTTAAGTTTTAGTTTTTGTGGTCAGTTTTTTAAAATCTCAATTTTTTTTTTTTCAAAATACAAGTGTACTTTACTAATTTATCCTTTTTTTTTAAGGCTAATTTACCTTTTAAGTTTTAGTTTTTGTGGTCAGTTTTTTAAAATTTCAAATCTTTTTTTCAAAATACAAACATACTTTAAAACACTTTCAATATTATATTTTTAGTAAAAAATTTTAAATGAACTATTTTCAAATAGACACTATATATCTCTGTAGATACTAATGGCAATGTTATAGCCGCCTATGTTAACAATAGTATAGAAATTTATAATTTTTTAACTCCAAGAGTATGACGCACATTGTCATTCTACTTAATTATTTACATATATATAAAAGATGCATATTTTTCTCTTACGTATTTTGATTGATGATGATTTCTTCGTGGCTTTGGTAGTTTGGTTTCTTTATCTTTATCTATTTAAGTTGTGGGTTCTACTTAACTTAATTGAATAAGAGATCTGAAATTCAATTATCGTCTATACCAAAAATTGATTGATGTTTTGGTCTGATAATAAAAAGTTATTATAAAGAGTGGACGTCATAGGGATTTGCAATCATTGTGAAAATTCCATTTTATCTACGACTGTACATGTGACCGCAAAAATGAGGTGCGGTGCAGTTATGGTTTTGCATAAATCGTACCGCAAAGTGCAGTGCTAAAAATGGCCCAAACCGCACCGCACCGCACCGTGAACACCCTTAGCTGCAAGTGTCCAGCATTTGAGCGTTCAGTGTTTTGTACGTGGGTCCCGTGCACTGTTCACGGGACCCACAAATCTCTTTTTTCAGCAAAATTTTCATTAAAAATTGGTATCATATTACTATTTACACATTTAAAAATTATTTTATTACAGTATTTTCAGTTTTTAATTTTCAATAATATAATATCTAAACAGACTCTATATCAAAAATAATATATATATATATATATATATTTTTTTTTGGAAGAAATCACATTTTAGTATAGTCCAATGTGTGACATCATTCAAGGGTTAAAGAATGCAATTTAATGTCAACAAAATGATATTGCTGGAAAAAGAAAAAAACTAATTATAAATTGTCGCGTCAATCATAGTTAACAATCTAAATTCATTTATGTGACTGTCACATCAATCAGATTTAACAATTATAAATTTATGCTCTCCATAAAAATCGATTCGATTGGATGCGAAAATCACATCGAATATGTGTTACCATTTCTTTATTTTAGAAACAAACATGTTTTACCATGTGTCGTATACTTTTGATGTCACATCCCCTCCCCCCCCCCCCCCCCCCCCAAAAAACACACCAAAAAAAAAAAATTTAAAATAAATTAGAGATAATTATCAATAAATACAAATTTTAATTCACTCATTGAACATGTGCGTGTATTTAAATAACAATTTTTAATTTTTTTTAAAATATGTGTAAGTGAAAAAAATATATAAAAATACGTGTAATATTATTTAAAATTTAAAAACTAAAAACTTATATTTGAATTCGCGTAAACGAGAGCCTGCTTTCACAAATCAAAAATGGCAAAGTGTCCTCAAAGAGATTAAATCTTAGTGGAACTAATCCTCACAATACTAATTAATAGAGGCACTCATTGAGATTATTATTCTTCCAACTTGTTTGAGTTAAAAACAAATTTTCCTAAGACTCGTAAATTTTTAATGTTAATTGCAAGTGATTCAAAGTGGTGGTTGGATGTGAAATTTGGTTTGAAATGGAATCTAACTGCGCAGAAAAAAAAATTTTAAAAATGCTTCACTTAAAAAGACTTCTTGTAGAAGATACAAGTGGCAATGAAAAATAAAAACACGTAATTGAAATTCGATGCCACTAAGTGCTAAGATTCAATTCTAAGTTACTTTTGGAGCCATTGGATCTTGAAAGACTAAAGCATAGTCTAAATAGATTAATTCAAAGACTAACCTAGCAAACCAAATCAAAGGTTTCGCAGTATACATGACTAAGCTTAATAAGTTATCACACTAACACCAAATCAAATTGATTCGAAGTAAACATATTTAGATCAAATGGGACTAACAACTAAATTCTTGTGTCAGACCTAATTAAAGATGCTTAAAATGATTTTTAAAAACAAAACTACAATGATAGAGTCATAGAGACAATTAATGAAGTGAGATACGAGATTCAAATTAAGTAGTTAATATAACATTTAGAGACACCACTTAACTCAAAAGTTTAAATACAATTATATATGTTATATTAATTATTCATTATTTTTATTAATATCCTCCACACATAACCAACTACACAACTCATACCCAAATATTTTAATAAGTAATTAAGATATTTATTTATTAGTGATATAAACTAGTATACAATTTGTCCTATATCATCATTGGTATTTAGCTCCGTAGAATGATCATTTTCTAGAGCCACCCATTTTATCTGCCAACTAATATAGTATGTACAATTTTCTGGTCATCCAAAATACAAAAACTGATTTTGTCTTTGATTTTGCTTCCTATATTACAAAAACCAAAACTAGTGAGATCATTCATGTTTTTAGAGACGGCCGAATGAGTTAGTATAGAGAAATGAGAAAAGATCATTGTCAAAGAGAGCTAGTGCAGCAACTTTGCACGTCTCTATATGTAATGTCTTTTGGCGTCAAAACCAAACAGACATAGCAATCATTTAAAATAATACAGAGGAGCAAGTAAAATTCAANGATTAATATCTTCTTTAGAAGGGGCAGAAATCGTAAGATTTTACAATTTACGATCCATTCATTAACTCTCTTAAAAAAAAAATTAAGTTTTTGTATTACTTTATATATATATATATATATATAAAATCAAGTTTTAGTATTACTTATAAATTGTATCATTATTATTAGCAATAGGAATACGAAAGGTTTTTATTATTATTTAATTTTATAAAAAAAATTTGTTTTTAGGGAATATGATAAGTTTAGGATAATCTCATTTTTAGTAATCCAATGTGTGACATCATTCTAGAACTAGTCTGCAATCTTATGTGAACGTTTGGATAGCGGCAACGGCAAGTAGGAGTGTTCAACAAACTGCACAAACCACAAAAACCGTACAAAAATCGTCCGTAAAATAGCATAACCGCACCTCATGGTACAGTGCAGTTTGCGGTTTTACAATAAGAAAACTGCACAAACCGCACCACACCGCACCCTCTCTATATATTAATATATTTATTTTTTTAATATTCTAAACCGCACCATACCACACCGCACTGTACATGTGACCGCAAAAATGAGGTGCGGTGCAGTTATGGTTTTGCATAAATCGTACCGCAAAGTGCAGTGCTAAAAATGGCCCAAACCGCACCGCACCGCACCGTGAACACCCTTAGCTGCAAGTGTCCAGCATTTGAGCGTTCAGTGTTTTGTACGTGGGTCCCGTGCACTGTTCACGGGACCCACAAATCTCTTTTTTCAGCAAAATTTTCATTAAAAATTGGTATCATATTACTATTTACACATTTAAAAATTATTTTATTACAGTATTTTCAGTTTTTAATTTTCAATAATAAATAATATCTAAACAGACTCTATATCAAAAAATAATATATATATATATATATATATTTTTTTTTTGGAAGAAATCACATTTTAGTATAGTCCAATGTGTGACATCATTCAAGGGTTAAAGAATGCAATTTAATGTCAACAAAATGATATTGCTGGAAAAAGAAAAAACTAATTATAAATTGTCGCGTCAATCATAGTTAACAATCTAAATTCATTTATGTGACTGTCACATCAATCAGATTTAACAATTATAAATTTATGCTCTCCATAAAAATCGATTCGATTGGATGCGAAAATCACATTGAATATGTGTTACCATTTAATACAGAGGAGCAAGTAAAATTCAAGTGTGATTAAGTACGAGACTATTTTCTCGGATCATTGTGGGAAGCTCCAACTTTCATTGGTCGCTTTAATTTTGTCCTTTTGTTTTCATTTAAAATTATTAGATCTGTCCTGCGCACGCCAGTCCATGCTTCCTTGACATTTCATTTTGGACTAGTGACTAGTGAGGCAAATGATAATTATAGAAGTGAAAAACAATAAACGTACTGTTGCACAGTTGCAACTCGAATGTATAGAAATATTTAGAAATGAACGTTGATATGTCGGTAACTGCTTTATCCTTTTCTTTTTTAAATTTATTATTATTATTATTATTATTTAGAATAAGAATTCAACTATCAGTTTTGTATTACGTGTCTTAAATTATTTATTCTTAAAGAATTTTATTTCTTAATTTTAAAATCAAATGTGAGACCATATCATAAATATTCATCTAAGTGAGTTAGTAAGTAAAAAATCTAAAGAGTTTAAAATAAATGACTGGTAAAAAAAAAAAAAAGTGCTTTACAATAATTTAAAAAAAATATGAACAATTTACATTTTATACCTAATAATATCCTTACATAATTTTTTAAATAGTTAATAAAATATAAAAATGACTATCAATATTATTTAAATTATATATATTGGAATTATAGATAGAATCAGATAAAACAATGAAAAAAATATTGCATTTTATAATTTAAGTGATGCTATTGGTATTTTTTCTTTTGGTTTATCACCCGGAGGATGGCATTAGATAAAACAATAAATAAAAAAACAATATATTGCATTTTATTATTTGAGTCGTGCTACAATGGAAAAAAAAAAAGAATTAAAAAAACCTATTAACCAACTTAAACATTTCAAGGTCGATTGAGCATCTGCGTATGGTCAATAGTAGTGATATTATTGATATTAGCTTAGGTTATTAAACATATAGGACATGAGAGAGAGAGAGAGAGAGAGAGAGAGAGAGAGAGAGAGAGACCCAGCTACCCTTCTTAGCAACCAAACACTAAGCTGAATTAGATACCTTAATCCTTTAATTCATTATTTTGATGAATTAGTTGTGTTAGGTTCTAAAGACTTAGGATTTAATGTATTTAGAATTCTAATATGTATTGTTGGCAAACCATGATCAAAACAGGTTGTTTAGTTTTGTTTAGACTTGCTCAAAGTTGTATTATTTATGTAAAGTTGGAACAAGATGATGCAGGAATTAATAGTGCTTCTCGGCCTGGTTCGATCGATCGAAGCTTAGGCTCAATCAATCGAAAATCGAGTCAGGTGCATTTTTTCTGCGGAATTCCAACTCAACCTTAACTTCTAGAACGTTTAGGGTTTTATATTTTTGCCCTAGGTATATAAGGCAAACCCTAGCCACGTTTTAGAGATTGCTCATATTGCTATTATGTAAATCTTTTGTGAGATCTAGAGGAGCTTTCCTTTACACAAAACTTAGGGTTTTCAAGGAGGAAATGTTATCTACACCTTGATGATCAACTCAGTTGCTGCCATTGGAGCTTAAAGATACACAAGCGGGTGTGCTTGTACTTACTGGAGAATCCAAGAAAGAAGGACTCTGTGGTCTCGGAGATTGCATGTAGTCGTGTCAATAAATTTTACTGGTAGGTAACAATAAGAAATCGAGCGTGGGGGCTTGTAAGTCTTATTGTATGAACTTCAATTCTTTCAAGATAGTGGATTCAAGTTTATCTTGAGGATAGCTAGGTTAAATCCTCCCTAAGTTTTTTACCGGTTTGGTTTTCCTGGGTCATCATATTTTTGTGTTATTTATATTTCCGCTGCTATATACTTGATATGATTGTTTGATTGTGATAAGCTAGATTTGCATAATTTGACTAGGTTAATCACTTGGCTAATTAACTAGGTTAATCCGGTTGTGTTAAGGGGTCTAAAAACCGTTCAAGTTGATTTATCACTCAAGAATCATATACAATCAGTTCAAAACAATATGAAACACCAAAAAGAGAAAATACAAAATTGCACATATGCAAAACTACACACCTGGCTAGAGATGGTAGCAAATCTAGACACCAAAGGGAAAAAAAGGATTTGTACAACAGAAACACAACTCTAAATTGTGAGATACACTTTCAAAACTACAACTATACAAAAATTCAATTCTTTGAAGGGCCTGAAACAACACAACACTAAACACCACCAAAAAAAAAAAAAAAAAAAAANAATCATTTAAAATAATACAGAGGAGCAAGTAAAATTCAAGTGTGATTAAGTACGAGACTATTTTCTCGGATCATTGTGGGAAGCTCCAACTTTCATTGGTCGCTTTAATTTTGTCCTTTTGTTTTCATTTAAAATTATTAGATCTGTCCTGCGCACGCCAGTCCATGCTTCCTTGACATTTCATTTTGGACTAGTGACTAGTGAGGCAAATGATAATTATAGAAGTGAAAAACAATAAACGTACTGTTGCACAGTTGCAACTCGAATGTATAGAAATATTTAGAAATGAACGTTGATATGTCGGTAACTGCTTTATCCTTTTCTTTTTTAAATTTATTATTATTATTATTATTATTATTTAGAATAAGAATTCAACTATCAGTTTTGTATTACGTGTCTTAAATTATTTATTCTTAAAGAATTTTATTTCTTAATTTTAAAATCAAATGTGAGACCATATCATAAATATTCATCTAAGTGAGTTAGTAAGTAAAAAATCTAAAGAGTTTAAAATAAATGACTGGTAAAAAAAAAAAAAAGTGCTTTACAATAATTTAAAAAAAATATGAACAATTTACATTTTATACCTAATAATATCCTTACATAATTTTTTAAATAGTTAATAAAATATAAAAATGACTATCAATATTATTTAAATTATATATATTGGAATTATAGATAGAATCAGATAAAACAATGAAAAAAATATTGCATTTTATAATTTAAGTGATGCTATTGGTATTTTTTCTTTTGGTTTATCACCCGGAGGATGGCATTAGATAAAACAATAAATAAAAAAACAATATATTGCATTTTATTATTTGAGTCGTGCTACAATGGAAAAAAAAAAAGAATTAAAAAAACCTATTAACCAACTTAAACATTTCAAGGTCGATTGAGCATCTGCGTATGGTCAATAGTAGTGATATTATTGATATTAGCTTAGGTTATTAAACATATAGGACATGAGAGAGAGAGAGAGAGAGAGAGAGAGAGAGAGAGAGAGAGACCCAGCTACCCTTCTTAGCAACCAAACACTAAGCTGAATTAGATACCTTAATCCTTTAATTCATTATTTTGATGAATTAGTTGTGTTAGGTTCTAAAGACTTAGGATTTAATGTATTTAGAATTCTAATATGTATTGTTGGCAAACCATGATCAAAACAGGTTGTTTAGTTTTGTTTAGACTTGCTCAAAGTTGTATTATTTATGTAAAGTTGGAACAAGATGATGCAGGAATTAATAGTGCTTCTCGGCCTGGTTCGATCGATCGAAGCTTAGGCTCAATCAATCGAAAATCGAGTCAGGTGCATTTTTTCTGCGGAATTCCAACTCAACCTTAACTTCTAGAACGTTTAGGGTTTTATATTTTGCCCTAGGTATATAAGGCAAACCCTAGCCACGTTTTAGAGATTGCTCATATTGCTATTATGTAAATCTTTTGTGAGATCTAGAGGAGCTTTCCTTTACACAAAACTTAGGGTTTTCAAGGAGGAAATGTTATCTACACCTTGATGATCAACTCAGTTGCTGCCATTGGAGCTTAAAGATACACAAGCGGGTGTGCTTGTACTTACTGGAGAATCCAAGAAAGAAGGACTCTGTGGTCTCGGAGATTGCATGTAGTCGTGTCAATAAATTTTACTGGTAGGTAACAATAAGAAATCGAGCGTGGGGGCTTGTAAGTCTTATTGTATGAACTTCAATTCTTTCAAGATAGTGGATTCAAGTTTATCTTGAGGATAGCTAGGTTAAATCCTCCCTAAGTTTTTTACCGGTTTGGTTTTCCTGGGTCATCATATTTTTGTGTTATTTATATTTCCGCTGCTATATACTTGATATGATTGTTTGATTGTGATAAGCTAGATTTGCATAATTTGACTAGGTTAATCACTTGGCTAATTAACTAGGTTAATCCGGTTGTGTTAAGGGGTCTAAAAACCGTTCAAGTTGATTTATCACTCAAGAATCATATACAATCAGTTCAAAACAATATGAAACACCAAAAAGAGAAAATACAAAATTGCACATATGCAAAACTACACACCTGGCTAGAGATGGTAGCAAATCTAGACACCAAAGGAAAAAAAGGATTTGTACAACAGAAACACAACTCTAAATTGTGAGATACACTTTCAAAACTACAACTATACAAAAATTCAATTCTTTGAAGGGCCTGAAACAACACAACACTAAACACCACCAAAAAAAAAAAAAAAAAAAATCCATCACTTATTCACTTGAAATTGAAATTCCCTATAGATAGTAAACTATCGTGTTACAAAGGTACATGCGCAAGATTTTAAAAATATATTTCAATTTAACAAATAGAAAAAAATAAAAAAAATAAAAAGACCATGTTATAAGAGTAAAATCATGTTGCCAAGGTACATGCACAAAATTATAAAAATATATTTCACATTTAACAAAAAATATGACTTAAAAAAAAAAAAAAAAACCCTCAGGTATGAATTTTATGTACTAACTAACAAAGAAATCATATTCACTCATTTGTTACACTCTGCTTGAATAGATTGTAACATTGACTTCTTTAATTTCGTGTTCCAATTCCACGCCATTTCTCACATTGCAAAAATGCATAAAACTAATGAATTTCAACATTTTAACCAACAATATCTAGTAACTGACCAACCAATTTTGCCTATGAATCATAGACCAGGAAAATGGATAGTAACTACATCGTTGATATAAAGCTTCTAAGATAATAGATTATGGACGAATCTTGCAACTCAATGTGTCAACTTCAAGGAAATGGGTTAAGACACGCATGTTGTCAAGGTTAGTAAACTTGCGCCAAGATGCAGATATGACTGGCTCCCATAGGTGCTTGTAAATGTACTCTTGTGTTTATGGCTTTATGCTTTTCTATTTTGTATTTATAATTTGCCCTCAGCTTGATAAAGAAACAATAAGATTAGAAATGATTAAGACCATATGTTAAGGTCTAGCCTGGTTTCTCACTTTTTAAAAATAAAGTGCTATTTAGTTTTTGCCAGAGCAAAGGAACACTAAAACCAAGAAAGTTATACATTTTTCTTTCAATTTGTACTCAAAAGAACATATAATTAAAAAGACATAACTTACTGAAGGTGATGCACAACAATGTAATTAAACACGATTAATTACAATTACAGAGAATTGTTAAAATTAGAGCTTGGAAATAAAAGTGGTACACGTAAATTGAGATTGGAGCACCAAATTGCATACATGAAGATGAAGTGCAGCTCCAACACTTGTTATTTCAGACACAAGCTTTAATAAAGTATATATTTTGCTTCTAAGCCAAAAGGGACTGCCAAAATAATCAAGAGTATAACCTGCAAGAAAGACACATATTTGGCAGTCTACTAAAAAAAATGCAAACCTTCTCAGGTACCACCAAAAAATAGTAAAATAGCTAAAATTCAAGATAGCTAAAAAGAAACTCAAAAACATCCTTTACCATAATATAACTCTTATACAAACCCAAAATCTGATCAATGCATCAGATGAAGAGAGGGGGGAGATGTCAGAAGCTTTTTAAACCAAGAAATATCCTGCAAGAAGCTAAAATCAGGTAATTATTTTTCTTTGAAAAAAATTCTTACCTGTTGTTACTCTTACAAAATACTATCAAAATGAGATCACCTGCAAGAATTGCACAAGAAAAAAAATCACCAATTCAACTAAAAAATATTCATCCTATTTTCATTTCTCCATTTTCTAGGCAACAAACATGAATTTAACCAAAATAAGAAAGCATAAATATCAACCAAATAAAAAAAATATATAAAAGTTCCATTTTTATTTCATCCTATTTTCTCGACAACCAAACATCGTTTAAACAAAAGAAAATTCTTTGGTTCTTGGCAACCAAACAATACTTAAGCAAAAGAAAAAGAGCCAAGAAAGAGTGTACCTTCCATGGAGGTGGGGTAGTGGAGAGATTGAACCACAGAGGAGAAGTTGAGAGATTGGTAACTGAACATAGGAGGAGGAGTGGAAGAAGAAGCAAGGAAGATTCTAGAAAGATATGGAGAAGAATTAAAAATCCTAGACCTAAGAGAAGAAGAAGCTCTGGAACTCCATTGGGGGAGTTGTTTATGGGCGAAGGGGAATTTTTCCGTTCTTGATACTGAAGTCGGCTTCATCTTCCTTCTTCTGCTTCTTTTTTCTGGAAAAAATAAAAAAGAGAGAACTCTAATATGAGATTTAGCAAAGGTGAGAGGCTCGTTTTGCGCCATGTGTCCCATCTAATTTAAATTTTTAATTTTTTTGTACCAAATTAGTTAATTTAGCATAGAAAACAAGGAGTCCAATATAATAAACCATAAAAAACATAATCATCTAACAAAAAAAAATTCAAATTTATAAGTCATATATATATTGTGAGCACCCAGAACGAGATTGGTAGGCAAACTCACTTTTGGGCTCACAATCTATTTGTAATGTGGGCTTTGGATTTCCTACCTTAGGTAATTCTAGCCTAAAGACTTAATCCTATCTCGCCAACCTTAGCGTTCCTTCCCTCTCCTTTTGATGACCCTACTACTCTCAAGTTTAAGCTACATTTAGAACCCTTCAACAACCTTTTCCCTTTTTTTTAGTTTCTCATATTTATAGCTCAAAATTAGTGGGAGAATCATGATTACCCTTATAGCTAGGGGGAGGAGAGGTCCAATGTCATTAACCCTAAATGGGTGTTTAGGTGGGAGTGGGGTGTGGCAGGAGTGGCCTTGGGACTGGTTCCCGCTTCAGTAGAGTTGCTCGATGATGGTACGCCCTGCTACGCTACTGGGCACCCTGGGGATGACACCTCCAGGCAGTTGTCTCTTGCTCGGGGAGTGGTTCACCAAGCGTGACACAGGTGATGTGGTGTAGCATGTGCTGATGAAGACCGCTTGCCCAGTGGGCTTTAGGGTGGCCTAAGGCCCAAGCCAAGGGGCGATATGGACCAAATGTCGGGCTGGAGCTCAAGGCCCAAATGGGCTTGAACACCACGACAGCTCAAGGCCCAAATAGGCCTAGGTATCATAGTGTCGTACATTAGCCCCCCTTGATTCGTGCTCCATTCTTGGGGATGAATCAAGGAACCCAAGAGGTAATAACCATCCAGGAAGCTAAAAGGGTAGATATTGGGCCGTTGAGAAACCCATTAATGCATCCTCAAAAGGCGTATTGTACTTGACTGTTGGCTCAGCTGTCATTATTTTCTGATGATTCGTGAACCGAGGCGACGCGTGTATGGCAGTTGAGGGGGATTCGTAGGGTTTCCCACCCCTTAATTATTAAATTGCATTTATTCCCTCCCTTCTGGCTCCTATAAATAGTTCATTCTGATTCATTCTTTCACTTTTACATTCTTCACTTTCTGAATTTCCTCTCTGCCGTGCATTCATCCGTTCACTTATCCTTCAGCCCAGAATACCCCATTCCTAGAGCCTAAAGTAAGTCCTCTTCCTCTTTCTTTTATTTTAGTTTCTTCCTTCAAGTTTCCTTCTTCAATTTTTAAAGCTTAGGATGGGTTACGCTCACCTTCTAGATAATGAGGTGTCCTTACCCACCTTTAGGCACACATTCAACATCCCTGAGGATGTGAATGTGGCGTATTGTCACGAGAGCGAGATTGCTCTCCACAGGGGGTCTAATATTGCTTTTTTCCCTTTGATGGCAATTTTGGAGGATGGGGTAAGATTTCCCGTGGATCCCCTTCTACTCAATACCCTTAGGTTTTATGGTTTGTGTCGGGACCAATTTCCTCCCAACTTTTACAGGGTAGTTAGTTGTGTTAGTAAGCTGAATCAGATATACGGTTTGCAATTGAACCACCACGATATAAATTAAATGTACAGCCTTTGTGGGAGTAAGAAAACCAATTACTACTTAAAAGTCAGAGATATACGGGTACGGCTAATTTCATGCCTACCAAATTCTAATAGGAACTCTTTTGGGGAGTTCGTCCGGGTAAGCAGCAACTGGTTTGTCGATGAAATCTCTTGCCCCCTTTTGCGGCGTGAAGTTGGTTTGTACCGATCGTTAACTTGTTTTTCTTCTTTGCGTATGGTCTTTTTGCTTATCCGAATGCTAACTCATTGTATTCCTGTGTGGCAGATGGCAGTTTACCCCAGACATCAAAGTAGTGCACATGAGGGACCTGAATTTTATACTCAGGTCCAAAATATTTGTTCATACAGAAGGACGGCTCCGAGCTTCGCACCTCATACTCGGTTGCACCTCGGTGTACAAGACTTGGCAACACTTCAGCCAAGCCCTTATAGTAGACAGCTCGCTGCTGTCTTACATTAACGTCCGACATGCCAATTTCCTCCCCCCCCTCATTAACCACCGGTGAAGCTCGAGACATTAGCCCTCGCTACATAACTACTAACGACCTTACCCCAATCAGGGACGAGTCAGCTGAACGAGTTTCCTGGGCTTTCAAGGAGTAGGAACACGTCCTCGTCGAAGGGAATGAAGGCCAAGCCCAAGAGGCCCAAGTCCAAGCAGCCAAGTAAGGTGAAGCCGAGCTCGTTGAGGATGAAGACATGGTGACCAGAAGGAAGATGACCGTTGGTCGGTTCATACCCAGGGCATAACCCTCGCCAGCCTTAAGGTGGGGCCATGCTCTCCCTCCACCTGCTGCCAGCCATCCTATAAAGAAACAGAAGGTCGGTAACCCTTCCACAAAGGCCCCTAGGGATGTTCCCGCAAAGATCCGCCCGGGGGGAAATTACTATCCAAGAACTAGTGGGTGATTCCCAGCCACTTGCCAAGGGCCGTTAGGATGTGGCATCTTCATCCCGGCCCGAGACCATCTAGCAGCTCGACTTCAAGTTAGGTGATGGGCCCCTGCTATCCACCGATAGCATAATAGCATGGGATAAGGGCCACGGGGGGAGGGTGGCCCAGAGTGGCACATCGTGGCAGTAAATTTCCTTTCCTCTCTTTACCTATCTACTTTGATGCTTGAGTGATCCTCTAACCTTTACTATTTTTGTGTTACCAGTCCACGTAGATGACACATGTACTTGACGAGAGATTGAAAGAGCTCGCTGAGGATGCTAATCGGGAGAAGGTGCTGAAAGACGTCGCCAATGCTACGGCCAAGGAGAAGGGTAAACCTGCTGAGGCTGCAGAGAAGAAAGCTCAATCCTTGGAGAATGCCTGGCTGTTGGCTAAAGAGAAAGTAGCTGAGGTGGAGGGTTGCCTGGAGGGTGTCGAGCTTAAATTAGCGGAGGCAGCCAGTCTTAATTTGGCCCAGGCCGATTAAATAGCTAACCTCAAAGCTGCCCTTAAAGCCTGCGAAAACAAATGGTACGACAAGGGCTTCGCAGACGTTGAGAAATTTGTAGAGCCTGTTGTCTATCAGGTGTGGCTTCATGGGTTCAGAGAGGGATGGCTGGTGACCTTCCAAGTGATGGGAGTGGCTAAGGACTCCCCTTTGAGAGACCTAGGCCAAATCCCCTACCCGACTCCCCACCCCCCTCCCAGAGTCAGGCCGATGCCGCGGATGATGAAGAAACCACCAGCATGAGGGAGCTGGTTTGGGCGATTGACGCCCACATTGATCATGAGGTTTCCAGCAACCTCCATGCTGAAGGTAATGAAGAAGCCTGGTAGCTACGGACTAAGGACATTCCTAGTCAAATAGCCAACGAAGCAGCCCAGCTCCCGCCTGCCGATCCTGTCGTTTAACATTTACGTTCAACTAGTTGTTTTATCCATGTTTGCTTTTACTTTACATTTTCTTTTTATGATTTGCTTAGGGTCACTGGGCTGTGGTGACCAAATTATGGCTTTAACTTTATTTATTTTTGGGCTTATTCTCCTATGGTCACCGAGCTGTGGTGACCGAATAATCATTTGATTTTACTTCTGTTTGCATTAACTATTTCGTCTCTTGGCTTTGGATACCGAGCATTGTGAATTGTTGCCTTAAATTTGTTAGGCTTTGTTTTAGCACATCTGGGTGATTGTCCTGCCTTCTAGCCGGGCGACTTCAGGGCTCAAAATAATTTTTGGACATGAAGCCTTTCGCTGTGAGAAGGCTTTGTTAGGGCACGAGGCCCTTATCTATCTGGTGATGAAAATTAAGCTGGGAACAGGTCTTCAAATAGTTTAGATTAAGTTTTTCTCCTGTTCGGGGATAGGTTTCTCTCCTTAGAAAGTTTAGACTAAGGTTTCCTCTTGCCCAGTGATAGGAATCAAACCAGGGACAGGCTTCTGCCCTTGGGAAATCCGGATTAAGGTTTCCATCTGCCCGGTGATGGGAATCGAATCGGGGATAGGTTTCTGCCCTTAGGAAATCTAGATTAAGGTTTCCACCTGCTTAGTGATGGGAATTGAACCAGGGACAGGCTTTTGCCCTTGGGAAATAGAGTAACGTTTCCACTTGCCCAGTGATGGGAATCGAACCGAGGACAGGTTTCTACCCTTAGGAAATCTAGATTAAGATTTCCAACTGCCCGGTGATGGGAATCGAACCAGGGATGGGCTTTTGCCCTTAGGTAATAGAGTAAGGTTTCCACCTGCCCGATGATGGGAATCAAACCAAGGATAGGTTTCTGCCCTTAGGAAATCTAGATTAAGGTTTCCACCTGCCCGGTGATGGGAATCGAATCGGGGATAGGCTTCTGCCATAGGAAATTAGGATTAAGGTTTCCA
Organism: Quercus suber; assembly: GCF_002906115.3. Taxonomy (NCBI): domain Eukaryota; kingdom Viridiplantae; phylum Streptophyta; class Magnoliopsida; order Fagales; family Fagaceae; genus Quercus; species Quercus suber. The sequence goes on from NW_027070066.1 coordinate 239,989, forward strand.
CCTATCCGGTGATGGGAATCGAACTAGGGACAGGCTTTTGCCCTTAGATAATAGAGTAAGGTTTCCACCTGTCCAGTGATGGGAATCGAATCAGGGACAAGCTTCTGCCCTTAGGTAATAGAGTAAGGTTTCCACCTGCTCGGTGATGGGAATCAAACCGGGGATAGGTTTCTGTCCTTCGCATTAAACGGGTTGCCTTGGTTTCCTTAGCTTTTTTCATATCCGTTGGTCGGCGCTAACAAATTAATAATAGAATTTAAATGCACCTACACAGGTAAATACCACCATACTCATTAGTAAAACATGTATACATGATTACATTCAATTTACACCCTAATGTATAACCGATTAGTGATAAAACTTCTTTAGGTTGTGGACATTCCATGGCCGAGGAAGTGGTCTTTCATTTAAATCCTCCAAGTAGTATACTCCTGCACTTGCAATGATGGTTACTGTATAAGGACCTTCCCAGGACCTTCCCGGCATTCGTGTCCTGCATACTTCCTACTGATTTTCTTAGCACTAGGTCCCCTACGTTGAATTCCCTGGTCTTTACATCCCTGTTGTAGCATTGGGCAAGCTTTTGTTGGTACTCAGCTAACCGTATAATTGCTGATTCTCGGTATTCTTCCAGTAAATCTAAACGTTTTGCCATCAGCTCATGGTTTTGGGTGGGGTCGAATCCTACAACTCGTGTACTGCATAAATTCACCTTAGTTGGTATCACGACTTTTGCCTCGTATGTTAAGGAAAATGGAGTCTCCCTTGTGGACCTCTTGGGGGTTGTTCGGTATGCCCACAAAACGTTAGGTAACTCCTCAACTCACCTACCTTTTGCACCGTCCAATCTTTTCTTCAGCCCGTTCAGGATTGCCTTGTTGGTAGCTTCATCTTGACCATTACTCTATGGATCCACTGGAGTGGAATACCTGTTTTTGATGCCGAGATTACTGCAAAACGCACGAAAAGCCTTACTATCAAATTGCAGCCCATTATCAAATATCAGTAAGTCCGGCACCCCAAATCTTGTGACTATGTTTTTCCACACAAACTTCTTAACGTCCACATCTCGGATGTTAGCTAAAGCCTTGGCCTCCGCCCACATAGTGAAGTAATTGACAACCACTAACACAAACCTACAATTACCTGTTGCCCGGGGAAAAGGGCCGAGAATATTTAGCCCTCATTGTGTGAAGGGCTACGGGCTGCTGACGGGATTTAGATGGCCTGCTGGCTGATGGATCAATGGGGCACGCTTTTGACATTGTTCGCATTTACACACATATTGGGCAGCATCCTTCTGCATTTGTGGCCGCCAAAATCCCTAAGTCATCGCCCGGTGTGCCAATAAGCATCCCCCTACATGACTGCCACATACCTCATTATGTAACTCGGCTAGAAGCTCACTTAATTTCTCGAGATGCAAGCACAAGAAGTACGGTCCCTCGAAAGACCTCCAGAATAGCTTACGATATGCCATAACCAATACCGAGCAGCCATTCGGCAAACCCTGTTGGCATCCTTTTCATCATCCATAACTCGACCCTCGGCTAAAAAGTCAATGATTGGGTCCATCTAACATGGACCGATTGCTGCAAATATGGCAACACCAACCCCAGTAATACCAACGCTATCAACCATTCCAATGCTCGGCTCCACTATCAGTTTTGCTTTGATTAACCAAGGCACCTCTTCGGTCATTGATGATGCTAGCGTGGCTAAGGAATCAGTATGCCTGTTCTGCGCCCGGCCCACTTGGGCTACCTTCTCCGTGCCAAATTTGTTCATAATCTACTTTACCACCTGCAACTATGCTTTCATCCGGGAATCTTGGGCTTCAAAGTTGCCCTGGACTTGGTTAACAACCAACTAAGAATCTGAATACACCTCCACATCCCGAGCTCCCATTTCCAAAACAGCTCTTAATCCGGCGAGTAAAGCCTCGTACTCGGCTTCGTTATTAGAGGCCCTAAAACTCAGCCTAAAAGAATGCTCCAACCGTATTCCTTCAGGAGTAATAATGACGATCCCAGCACCGGCCCTCAGGGAACTTGACGCTCCATCCACAAATACCTTCCACGGGCGACTCTTTACATGATAAACCATTCCCCATTATTCTTAGGAGAAAACTCTGTAATAAAATCTACAAGGACTTGGCCCTTCACCAAACTTTGAGGCCTGTACCGTATGTCAAAAGAACCTAACCGAGTCCCCCGCTTAGCTATTCAGTCCGTGAAGTTTGATCTCTTCAACAATGATTGTAAGGGATACTCAGTTAGGACATATACAGTATGAGCCTGAAAATAATGCGTCAACTTCCTCGTAGCATGTATTAGGGCTAACACCAACTTCTCCAAGGGTAAGTACCTTGTCTCGGCATCAACCAAAGTCTTACTGATGTAATACATGAGTTATTGCACTCCTTGGTCCCTTAGTAGCACAGCACTCACAGCATGATCGGACATTGATAGGTACATAAATAAATCCTCCCCAAGCTCCAGGGTAGTTAGCATGGGTGCTTGCATCAAATAATCCTTCAAATCCCGAAAAGCTCTGTCACATTCCCCATTCCACTGAAATCCTTTCCACTTCTTCAGAAGTTAATAGAATGGTCGACAGCGATCAGTGAATTTGGAAATGAATCGGTTATAGGCAACAAGCATCTCGGTCAATACTTGTACTTCTTTTGGATTGCTCGGTGGCTTGAGGCACTTCACGGCTTCGATTTAGTGGGGTTGACCTCTATTCCCCGATTAGTGATCAGATATCCCAAGAATTTACAAGCCCCCACACCAAAAGCGCACTTCTCAGCATTAAGGCGTAACTTATGTTGCCAATATGCCGCACTTCCTGTTTACTTTTCACCACCATGTCATCAATGTACACTTCGACCGTACGTCCTATTTTATCTTGGAACATCCTCGTCATCATCCGTTGGTATGTAGCCCTGGCCTTTTTGAACCCAAAAGGCATTACAGTATAATGATAGTTGGCATCTAGGGAGATGAATGTTGTCTTTTCTCGATCCTCGAGCGCCAAGGCGATCTAATGATACCCCTGAAAGGAGTCCAAAAAGCTCATCCTCGGGTGTCTGTATGTGGCATCTACCAACTGGTCAATTTTTGGTATGGGAGACGGGTCTTTTGGCCATGCTCGATTCAAATCTATAAAATCTATGCAAACCCTCCGCTTACCGTTCTTCTTTTTCACTACCATGGTATTTGCTAACCATTCTAGGAAGAAGATTTCCCTTATCGCCCCAGCCTCCTTTAGCTTTCGAACTTCCGCCTTCACTCCCTCAACATGCTCCTTGACTGATCTCCTTAGGTTCTGCTTCTTAGGAGGGAATAAGGGGTCTATGTTAAGTCTATGGACAATGAATTTGGGATCCACTCTGGGCACCTCATATGGACTCCATGCAAACACATCCACATTCTATATAAGAAATAACAACATCTCTACCTTATCTTGGTCCTTCATGCTTTCTCCTACTTGAAAGCACTTGTCAACATCTGGCAATATCCTTACTATCATCATTTACTTGGCACAGCCAACCCCATTCTCTTCTCGTGGATCCTATAATTGCTATAAAGGGATCCCCCGTGGTGAGTCCTTTTGCTCGGCCTGCTCCTTCTGGTCGGCTCGCTCTTTCTCTTCGGCTCGCTCCTTCTCCCAATTGACTATGGCAACTAGGCATTATCTAGCCGTCTGCTGGCTTCCCTTTACTACAGTAATACCCTGCCCGATAGGAAACTTGACTTTTACATGCAGGGTGGACAGAATAGCCCCCATTGCATAGATCCACGGCCTTCCTAGAATCGCCGTGTATGGGGAGAACGAAGTAACCACTATAAACATTACTACCACCTCTTTGCCTTCCATATTCATGGGAAGAGAAATTTGCCCATTGGGAACTACCACTTTGCCATCAAACCCGACCAAGGGTGCACTATACTTCAAAAGGTCCTCATTCCTCAATTCGAGCCCCCTGAATAGGTTTAGATACATCACGTCTGTTAAGTTTTAGACCCCTTAAACACACAGATTGCGTAGCCTAGATTAATTAGCCAAGTTGTTACTTAGTCAAATTAAGCAATTCTAGGTTAAAACAATCCAAACAATCATATCAAGATATAATGCAGCGGAAAATAAATAACACAAGATATGATCACCCAGGAAACCACACGGTAAAAACCTGGGGAGGATTTGACCCACCGATCCTCAAGGCTAACCTGAATTCACTATGAAAGAATTGAAGTTCGTACAAAAGGACTACAAGCTCCCCGCTCGACTTCCTAATGCTACCCACCAGTAGAACTTCCTGACACGACCACGCGCAGGCTCCGAATCCACAGACTACTTCTTTCTTGAATTCCTCAATCAGCTACAAGCTCCATGCTTTTCTTTTTAATCTTCAATGGCAGCAACCTTGTTGATCATCAAGATGTAGAAAATATCTCTACCTTGAAAACCCTAAGTTTATGTGAAGGAAAGCTCCTCTAAGATCTCACAAGAGATTCACATAAACCGCAAATATGAGCAACAAAGACTTAGAGAGGTTTGGGTACAAAACCCTAAAAATCAAAGGAGGCACAAGAGGCACTCTAATCTCTCTCTCAGAAGTCCCAAAAACGTTCTAGGGTTTTCCTTATATATAGAAGTGTTTTACTTGAACCCCAAGACGTTTAAGTAGAGTTTGGGCTGAACTGGAACTCTGCAGAAAAATAAATCTGTACGTGGTTCGATCGATCGAGTCTAATTTTCGATCGATCGAGCCTTACAGATTTAGTCCAATAAATCTGCACTCACTCGATTCCAGTTTTACAAATAAACATACTTTGAGCAAGCCTAAACAAGACTAAACAACCTGTTTTGATCATGGTTTGCCAACAATACAAATTAGAGTTCTAAATACATAAATTCCTAAATCTTTAGAACCTAACAACGTCGGCCCCGCTTCCCTGGTCTACCATCACCCTCTTCACTAAGAAGCCACTTATCTGGGCTGTGACCATGAACGTATCGTCATGTGGTTGAATTGTTCCTTCCAAATCGTTGTCATCGAAAGCGATAGGCTCCCGAGCAAGCTTTATTTTCTTTCCGGAAGGTTGTATGCTCGAGCTGTCTTCCACTTGTACTATAGTTAATACTCCTTTCCTTTTTGATGCAGTGAGTTCCCCCGGGGCAACATGGATGACTTCAATTATCCCTAGAGGGGGTGGAAGGGGGTTCCCCCTTTGCGGAGCGCCTTGCCCTGTTCCTCGGTCTCCTGCGTCCATCACAAACTCCTTTAAGTACTTGGCCTTCGCCAGCTACCCGAGATGATCCCTCAACACCCAGCACTGTTCGGTGGTATGGCCCTTATCTCGGTGGTAAGTGCAATACAAGCATTGATTCCTCCTAGATAGGTTACGTCCTATCTTGTTCGGCCACCTAAAGTATGGTTCGTTCATAATATTGTCTACAATCCTATGCACCGGCTCCTTAAATGTTACATTTACCTCCTTCACTTGTGCTTCTGGCTCTTGAATCCTCACCCCCCCTCGAGTCCTGGTTGGAAAACCACCTTGCCGAGGATGATTTATCATTGGTGCTTTACAACCGGTCATCCTCCAATCGTTTGTACTTTTTAATACGCCTCATCAACTGCCTCATGTCCTTGGGAGGCTTTTTAGTCAATGATTCCTATAGTCCGGAATCCTCGGGTAATCCCATCCTAAAAGTGCTTGCTGCAATCTTCTCGTTACCCTCGTTAATCTCGTTGTAAAGTTTCTAGTACCAGCTAGCATAACTGTGAAGGGTTTCTCCTACCCTAATTTTCATGGATAGCAATACGTCTACAGGTTGTGGTACCTGGCTATAGGTTACAAACTGAACACCAAACACTTGGATCAACTCGGCAAAATTGTGGATGAAGCCCTTCCGCAACCTATTAAATCATCTCAAAGTGGTGGGGCCGAAGCTTGAGGGAAATACCTTGCACATTAGCGCATCTTTACGAGTGTGCAGAGACATCATCTGGATACAATGGCTGACGTGCTCTACCGAATCCATCTTCCCATCATAGGAATTGAATGGAGGGCGTGTAAATCTGTTCAGCATCGAGGCCTGCTCGATGTCGTCTGAGAATGGCGACCGAGCAGCTCTGCGTAGTGCATGGCTCATTGCATTCATGGTAGCATTATGGGGCCTGCGTTCTTCTGAGGAATCTAAACCCCGATCTGCATATTCTCATGAACAAGAACATGAATGGTCCTGGTGTTGACGGGATTCCCGTGAATGCAAATGATCTCGGTGTCGACGGGACTCCTATGAATGTGAACGTTCTCGACGTCGACGGGAACCAGATTGATTGGACCCTATCCTATAATGATCTTCCCTCGAATCATATCTCCCTTCTCGGTTGTCTCGGTCCCTTTTCCAGTGCCTACCCCCTGCTTCTAACTTCAGATCTCTCACTAGCTTGTGTAACCGCTTAAGTTCCTCATCTCTCTCGTCAAATTGCCCATGCCTTGAAGCACCCGATATCGTCCGTTATGTTTGGTATGACCCTTCTCCAAGGCTGGACCGCTTTTCCTCTTGTTCATAAACCCTATCTTCGCATCTCTTTTGCCTCCGTTCTCACCAGGTGGATCCCCTAGAAGATCCCACTGAACCAGCATAACTCCCAGAATGTCTTCTGGACATCTTTCCATTCGTGAGTCTCAGTCGAACCACAGCTTTGTAGGAGATCCCCACAGACGGTGCCAATTGTGCGCACCCAGAATGAGATTGGCAGGCAGACTCACTCTTGGGTTCACAATCTATTTGTAATGTAGGCTTTCGATTTCCTACCTTAGGTGATTCTAGCCCAAAGACTTGATCCTATCTCGCAAACCTTAGCATTCCTTCCCTCTCTTTTTGATGACTCTACTACTCTCAAGTCTAAGCTACATTCAGAACCCTTCAACAACCACTTCCTTTTCTCAGTTTCTCACATTTATAGCTCAAAATTAGTGGGAGAATTATGATTACCCTTATGACTAGTAGGAGGAGAGGTCCAATGTCATCAACCCTAAGTGGGTGTTTAGGTGGAAGTGGGGTGTGGCACGAGTGGCCTTGGGACTGGTTCCCACTTCAGTAGAATTGCTCGGTGGTGGTACGCCCTGCTACGCTGCTAGGCACCCGGGGGATGACACCCCTGGGCAGTTGTCTCTTGCTCGAGAAGTGGTTCACCGAGCGTGACACAAGTGATGTGGTGTAGCATGTGCTGATGAAGACCGCTTGCCCAATGGGCTTTAAGGTGGCCTAAGGCCCAGGCCAAAAGGAAATATGGACCTAATGTCGGGTTGAAGCTCAAGGCCTAAATGGGCCTGGACATCACAATAGCTCAAGGCCCAAATAGGCCTGGGTATCATAGTGCCGTACACACATATATATGGCTAAAATGCAAAACTGACTCTTTAACTTTCTTTAGATTTCATTTCAGTTCTCTAATTTTGCTTTCATTCATTTCAGTCCTTTAAGTTTCATATTTATTTAATTAAGGTCTTTTCGTTAACTTTTGGTAAAATTTTTAGAAAAAAAAATCTGGAAAATATTTTTCAATCATTAATTGAATTTTTTTAATTTAAAAAATTTGAAGAAAAATTCATAAAATTGAAAAATTAACCACAACTGTAGACACTCGATTTTGCACCTATGATTTAATTAAGAAGAATGACTAGAATGACCATTCATATACCCCAAAAATCATTGTAAGGATGCAATTTGGGTCCCTAGCCCAAGTGATGAATGAATTTAGGCCCAAAAAGCCTAATACAATGAATTTGTAGAGAGTGGGTTGGAAAACTAGGCTTTAACGAGTTGGACAACAAGTATAATGGATTCAGGTGACAAGAAAGGGAAGATAAACTAGTTTAATCTAAAGAAAACTGTTCTCGGTACAGTCCGAGAAGATCAGTTCTTATATATTAATTCTTAAGTTTGATAATAAGTTCAGTTCTTGATGGCTACAGTGTTTTTCTCTTAGTTTCTTGATCTCCTTTTCTCAAAGGTCTCTTACATTATATATCTCCCTTTCAATGATCTTGGCCCTCCATTTACTGATCATCCAGACCACTACTAAAGTACTTGTCCCATCGGATACCCTCTCTGGTCCTCTGTGAGTTGCGATAGTCAAGGCAACATTGTTCAGGAGTCTTCTCCACATAAATGCAGCCAGAAAGTTAGCTGCAAAGCATTTAATGCGGTGACAGCAGCTTTCTCTTAAATATTTCCTAGCTCCCATCCTTCCTATACGTTTATAATAAGTGTCTTTATCAATTGAAACCCCTGGAATGTCGCCCTTGATGATAGGAGGCATATCTTGATTTTCGTTGCGTTTAGCCGAGGAGATATTCCTCTTTGGACAACTTCTCCCAACCTCTACTGTCATAGTTTGCTCGTGAAATTCAATGTGTTGCGTCTTCCTTCCTATTGATCCATTCTCAGACCACGGAGCCTCCTCGGACAAGGCCCTAGGCCCAATATACATTTGGGTCTGCATCCCCACAATCATGATTGCATTACATGCTACTTATTCATTGCATATCATAAAAATGATATTGAGATTCTAACGGTTGCAACAGTATGCCCGGTTTCCAAATCGAGCCATCGGATCGAAAGATATTGTATGATCAAGTTTGTACGGTCAGCATGCATTATGTTTAGGTAGAGTCGACCACACATGATTAATTTAAATTAATTTTGATTGGTTAAACAATTAAAATTAATTAAAGAATTTTGTGATTGGTTGATAATTAGTGTATAAAATATGATTGCTTGCATGAGAATTAAGGGGATAATTAGATAACAATAAAATTGTAGATAATTTCAACTTTATCAAGATTTATTTTAGAATATTTATCTACAAGATAATTGTTGCTGAAAAGACCTGAATTATCTAGAAAAGTGATAAAAAGCTTAGAATACATATTGAAAATACGTCTAAGTGCAAGGCCCGGCTCAAGAAAACCTAAAAAAGAAGTCTAAAACGCACCCAAACATGAAAGCATGATTGGCATCCAAGAGTGCCATTCGGCACTTTTGGAGTGCCGATTGGCACTTTCAAAGTGCTGAATGGCACCTATAAGGGCTTTTGCCAGACACTCTTTGAGTGATGATAAAACACATCCTTTTCGACTTTTTCGTAAAAGGACGTGTCCTTATTCACATTTTAATCATCGTTGCTTATTTTTTAAGCATTCCAGCCTCTATAAATAGAGACTGGATCTCAAAATTCAAGACACTCTTTCACACTCTAAGGGAGACACTTTCTGACACTCTCAAATTTCTCATATTTTTTATCTCCCTTTTTGATATTCTCCCTTAAACTAGGGTTTTTAGGTTTCAAAGATAATTGAATAAATTTCTTTGAACCCTAAAATATCCCCTCTAGAAGAAGAGTGCTCCATGCAAGAGGTTGTTTCTTATTAACCTTTTTTTTTTCTTGTATTTCTCTTGTTGTGATGATGCATGTTTATATATATTTTTAGTTTAGTTGTTTCAAATATTCATATCATGAATTGTTGATTTATTTTGTTGAAACATGTTCTTGATTCTTTTTATTATTGTTATGATCTATTTTTTAGTTTCAAAAATCTGCATGTTATCACTTCTTTTTCTCAAATAAAAACGGATCTACATCTTCATTAGATGCAAATCTAAATTTTTCTCAAATTTAAAACGGATCTGCATCTTGTTGAACCTGTAAGGTTGAATTTAATCAACCATCTTGTTGGCTTTATTCCGTACCAAATTTGCTTGTAATTTCGCAATTAATAACCTTGTATTTAGGTGGGAATCATGTAAGGGTAGTGAGTGAGAGAGTGTGAAAAAATGCTCAAGATTGTGCAAGGATGCAGAGACTCGCGGCTGGGACTCGCGGGTGACTCGCGATTGGCAAGCCGCCAACTGCAGCACACGAGTGAAGCGTGCAGAGAAGATGAACAATCACACCAGCTAGAGCACTATAGAACAAAAAGTCCAGTTTGGCCGTTCTGTTAGCTCGTGACTTGAACTCGCAACTCGGTCAAGTCGCGAGGCCAAGCCACTAGCCAGCTCTGTTTTGAAAAACTTGACTTTTTGCATTCCAATCTCACCCTAGTATAAATAACCCTTATACCCAGGAAATGTAGAGAGCTTCCAGAGAGAATTTTGAGAGAGAAACCCTAGAGGAAAACAAGATTGATTCATCTACAATCTTCACATAGAGATTCTTCAAATTCCTCTACTCTCACCCTCTCTATTGTTACATTCTCGAGAGGTTCTTACCCAAATCCTTTTCTCACCATACTCATATCTGTAAAAAAGCTATTTAATGCTTTGGGAAGCAGTTAGGAGGGGACCAGTGACTATTGGTTGATGCTATGGGCTATAGCGGAATCCCGTAAACTAAAGAAGACAAAGGTTCGGCGCAATCTCGTTGGAACAAGAAGCTTTGAGGGCTTGGTACACTGGGTAGATTAGGCTTGGAGGGTCTTTTGCTGTTCATGTATCCTGACTTCATTCTTTTGTGGATTATTGACCGCTTGGAGGGCGGCGGAGAGGTTTTACGCCGAAAGTTTCGATTTCCTCTTCGATAACACATCATTGTGTTGTCTTTGTGTTTGCATCTCTCTTCCCTTAATTTTTGCCATTTAATTTCTGCTGTAGATATGATTTTATTTGGTTTAGATTGTTTATCAATTTTGATATTAGCTTGTGTTCATTTTTCGCACATATATTGTTTGACAATAAGCTTGAATTGATAAGTTTGTAATTGGGGGTCTAAACATTCATAGTGTTTTATACGCTATTTGAACATTCAGAATCTTAAATCTTTTGTTCAACTATAAGAAACTTTATTGATTGAACTAACTAAAACACAGAATGCGATCATTTCTAATTCTTTAGATGACATAGCCAAACTAAAAAGAATACACGATATCACTCCTTTTGAAATATTAGGGACTAAAAAGGTTATTTTGATTTCGTTAGGGCTAAAAGATAAATGTGAGAAACTGTGTGTGCGTGCTTTGGGGGGGGGGGGGGGGGGTAAAATAGGTGAATGAGAGTCCAGAAGGTACAAGAAGAGGAGGTGGCCTTTCATGGCCACCTTTTCATGTTGTTTGTTAGTTACATTTTACAATCATTTAGACCACTATTTTACATCTATGTAATGTCCATTAAAGAATGCAACATATGTTCAAGGGCCCACCTAATTATGTGCATTACACATGACTTTTGGACACATGTTACTTTTTTTTGCTGCCACATAACTCATTATGTAGCAATTGCTGCATACTAGTATGTAATAAGACCTTTCCCTAAAAGAAATGCGTTACATAGAAAATTCCAATCTAGATTTTAAAGAGTAAGTTCGAGGGCTAAGTTATTAAGTAGGAGCTGAAAAAGTGTTAAGCTCTTATCTAGCTCAGCCTAAGTTGGTTTCCCACGGTACAATAGAAAATATTAATAGTTCACTGTATATCCCATAATACAATTAGACAAAGAAAAAAAAAAAAATCAAAACACAAATTGAAAGGGAGAATAACTCTGTTACCCCAATTCACATGATTAAAAGGGATTTTAATTTTTTTTCCTTGAACAAAATTTACAGCAAGTTAGCAAATAAGAGAGTAAATAACATGATTATGAAATGCAATATTATTGATGTAATCATGTTAGAAAGCATGGGCATGTGGAAATACCAAGATGCAAACCCCAGATGTAAATCATAGATTCATAGATGCTGCATGAGCATGAACATGATTCTTCATGACAGGGACTAGATTTTCATTTTATTTTTCATTAGTTTAATGAGATGTACGAATGCTAACACATGCTGAAATTCATTTAATGATGCATGCACATGTTATTCTAATCGCAATAAACCTATAGATCAATAGAATAACCTAGATTTATGGATCTAATATCTAAGCAATAGGTTTATGAATAACTAGTTCAAAGCAAGTGTTTTAGTATTCTAACTAGTGTGTATTGTGTAACCCCGAATATATGCAATGGTACAATTAAAAATAATTATAATTATACAGTTTAAATTATATTTTTTTTAGAAGAGATTCAAATTATACATGGTATTAGCTTATATTTTTTTTAAAACATACATTTCTAAATTATGTAATGGTTTCTCATTTTATATATATATATATATACATATAATACATGGTATTAGCTTGCCACTTTATGTTCTTTGTAACTCATGGATGAATAGTTACATAAATTATCACATGATGCAAATTAGGCTGCGTTTGGTTCGATGTAAATTGAATTTCGAGCGTAAAATGAATGCAGGGGAAAATGAATTCCCGTAAGGAAATTAAAATCTGAGTGTTTGGGTATGCAATGGAAAATAGTTCGGAAAACGATTTCCAGTATTTGGTAACATTCTGAAAATGCTTTTTCCTACAAATTTTTCATATTTTCTCAGCTTCTAAACAAATTTTATATAAGAAAATTTCAAAATATACACTTAACACAACCAAAAATCAAAATAAAATCATTTATTCACAATATATTATACTCGGTGAGAGGAGGAAGAAAGAGTGAGAGATAGATCAGGAAAGAGAGAGATCGGTACCAATGGAGGACGGCGGGGGCCAGATTGGAAAAGAGAGAGATCGGTACCAACGGAGGACGGTGGCAGCTAGATCGGGTGGGTGTGGATCGAGCAAGGTGGGTGTGGGTTTACCAAAATGGGGATTGGGTTATGTGGGTAGATGGGTAGCTTGGATGTGGATCGGAGCTCATGGAGGAGGGTAGCTTGGATGATGGTAGGGGTGGTGATGGCGGTGGTAATGGCAGTGGTGGATCGAAGACATGCAGCGGTGAAGCATGGTGGTGAGGTTGAGTAGGAAGAAAAGATGGAGAAATCTCACCATTGAGTGAAGGAAATGGACGGCTTGGGTGGTCAGAGCTGAGCTTCGTTGCGTCAGTGCGTGAGGTGGCGCCGGAGTAGTGCTATTGTCGAGATGGATGATTGGTCACAGCTGAGCTTTGGAGAGAGTGTGTGCTGAGAGTGAGGCATGTGAGCAGAGTGTAAATAGTTTGAAGGTAAAATAACTATGTAAATCATTTTATAGGTGAAGGGGGTCTTTTTCCGGTCAAAGTGTAAATGAAATTCCGTTTGACCGTAATTTCTAGTGCACCCAAACACGCTGCTAGGTGTAAAATATTTTCTAGAAATCATTTACACCCAAAACAGACACAGCCTTAAAAACCTAAAAATTTTCATGATGAAGTCAAAATATAGCATAAATGAATTACGGCTATATATAGAAAAAGTAAGAAAACAAAATAATTCATGAATATCTTGCCTTCATGGTCATATTGCTGTAATTCATGAATATCTTGCTTTCATGGTCATAAATTATCACATAATGCAAATTAAAGACCTAAAAATTTTCATGAAGAAGTCAAAATAGAGCATAAATGAATTACAGCTATATATAGAAAGAAAGAAAAGTAAGAAAACATAATAATTAAAAAGAATCACCTAGCATATGCATAGGCTCTAGGTTTCATGCAAAGGAGAAAGTGTCCCAACAAATTATCGATGAATAGTTACATCAGTACATAGGTGTCATGGCTGATTATATACATTAGTGCATAGTTGCCTTTTTGTAAAAATTCAATATGAAGCAAAACGTACGGGAACAGTGGAGCCCTATATTTGTTGAAGGTTACTCAAAAGTCAGCATCGCTCTGGCAGCTCTTTGTCCATCTCTAATTTTGTCACTGACATTTGTTTTATTGCGAAGTCCTTTTTATCCTGTTCTTTTCTTTGGGTCAAAAGAAGTGGAAACTCTGCTGAAAAAATGCTGCAGCAAAGTTCACATTAGCATCTAATGTCTCCTACTGTTTTAAGTTTGGCAATCTTTCTCCTACTATAGCTGTTGTTTGTAAGGAAGATGCCCCATCTTTGTTTGTTGTTTCTTGATTAATATATTGCAGATTATCCCCCAAAAAAATAAAGCAATGAAATATTTCAGTTTGGTTGAACAAAAATAAATTTGTTATACCCAAAACATTATTCCTTCCAAACATGTATGGTGATATTTTGTTTTAGGAGACTATTTTTTGAATAACTATCTACCTATGCAAATGCATCAAAAATATGTTGCATTCACTCTAGGAAAGAGATCTTCTCCAAAAATAAAATAAAACACTGAAAAAGGAGTTTTTTTTTTTTTTTTTTTTTTTTTTGTTGGAAGAAAAGGAAGTTGGTTAATTTTTTTTTTTTTTTTTTTTTTTTGTTGTTGGAAGAAAAGGAAGTTGGTTAATATTCCATTACACAAGTATAAAATATAAATATACATTACATATGTAATAAAAAAAATGTCCATAGTTCATGAAACTTCGCACCAAAAAATGGATGGTGAGTCTTATCATCATCATCATTTTCAAACAATTAAGGCTTTAGATTTATCAAAAATCCTAAATTGCCACCTGCTCACACACAGTAGCCAAAATGTTCCAGTTTCTCCTTGAAAAGCCGAAGGATAAATTCGTCTTAGTCTTGTTCAAGAACAGTGAATTTTATTCTAGGATTCCAGTCCAGATTTTAACAAATATATTTATTGATTGAGCCTTCTACTCCCAATCGCAAAAGGACTTGAGTTTCACTTCAAAAGCCCAAAGTGCAAATTTGACCAATGTTTGTTCCAGCACAAGAAATCTATCCTGGACTCCATTCTGATCATTGACACCAAAGAAAATGTTTCTCGAGCCCTAAATTGCTATGGACTCAAATGGGCTCGAGTTTCTCCTCAGAAGCCTAGAGAGCAAACTTGTCCAATTTTTGTCCATGAACAAGGAATCTTACTTGGGACTCTATTCCGAAGCTTACAACTTCAACTGGGGTCACAATTGGGCTCAATTTTGAGGGCAGGGCTTCAACATATGAAAGAAAAAAACGGGAAGTTCAATTTAATGGAGCACCGAAAATCTATGGAGAATTGTAGTGCAAAAATCTTGTAGTTAAAGAATCGTTTTTGTTCCCAGTTTTTCAACTGTTTGGCCCGGTTTATAAGGCCAAATTGGCCAAATACCATCAATTTTCAAACTTTTTGGCACGAAGACACTGTTTCGGAAATAATCAGGAATCTACCACTTTTTTAAGTACTCGAGTTTGGTGAGCTCGAGTACCACATTTTATGCTTCCGCCGTGGCACGCTGTCATGGCATTTGGATTTAAAAATTCCAAACAGTACTCGAGCTTAGGAAGCTCGAGTACTGTAAGGGTAAGCAGCTAAAGTCAAGCTTATTTGCTACTCTCACTTCTCACTTTCACTTCTCACTCTCACTCACCAGAACACACTCTCACTCACACACTCTCACTCTCCTTCACACCTAAAGCCCAAACCCTCACACCATCGGCGGCAGAAAACCCGTCGGCGGCAGAAGACTTCGTCGGCGACCTCTGGCTCTCAGTCTCGCTATCTCCCTCTCAATCTCACTATCATCTCCCTCTCAGTCTCGCTCTCGCTCTCTTCTTCGACACCACAAGCTCTTCTTCTTTCTCCATTTCTCACGGCAACACAGGTTCGTCACTCTAACTTTTCTCTTCTTCGTTGACCTCTCTAATCCTCTACTTGTACTAAATCTGAATCCATATAGGCTCTGGGATGTGGGTTTCATTTGATTTTTTTTTTATTTGTGGGTTTGCTTGGGTTTCATTTGATTTATTGTGGGTTTTTGTTGGGGTTTTGTTCATTTGTTTGTGCGTTTTGTTTCATAGTATTTTCAATGATTTGTTTTGGGTTTGTCTTTATTTTATATTTCTGTAAACTTTGTTGTGGGTTTGTAATGCAAATTTAGTTTCTAGGACTTGATTTTGTTTCTACAACCCAACATAGAGGGACTAAAACAGTTTGGAAGAAAGAAGGAACATCATCAGAAAGGCTTAAATGCTAAATGTATTGGTTCTATGACTTGCATATATGATGTATTATCATGTATCATGAGTATAATAGAAATGTGGATTAAAAACTGTGAAGTTTACAAGCTTTGTTTTGATTGAATTATTGTATAGACAAAGTTGAATGAAAATTTCCATTATCTAGGTCATAACTAAGGCTGATCCTGAATTGATAAATGTGAGAGCTGTGGTAAGTATTGGTGGGTGAGGGAAGATCGGTAGTTGTAATTGCAGTTTAGAGATTTTAGGTGTGAGGGCTCAATCCACATTCTTAACCATAAGTTTTTGAAGTATTTATATTTAATTAATAATCACGATTGATTGATTGTAGTATTTTATTCTTTTTCTATCACTTTCATGCGAAGCACATGTGGTTACTTCATTTGGTGAAAACTATTGCTCCTTTTGTTTTGTCCAGCAGCTAATTTTCATTGCACCTGAGAAAGCCTGAAGGAGTATGTAAAGAATAAAATAAGTTCTGTAGGGGTAATTAATTTATGTATGCACGAGTAATAAATATCTTATTTCGTACTTGTATTTCGTACTTGTAGAACTGTGGATAAATTAATAAGCATTTGTTACAAGATTGATTTCTTTGGAGATTATGGATTGTTTTATTAAGGAAAAAGTTTGGCTCCAACTCCAAACTGGCTTGGAGCTATCTTGCTTCAGCTCATGATGTAGTGAATGAAGAGACAATCCATATGTAATTTTAGTCACATGACCATATAATGGGTTGGAAAAAATTGCTCCAAGCTTAATTTTAAAGAAATAGTTAGCTATAATGGGTTGAAAAAAATAGCTTAATTTTCAAGAAATAGTTGTTGAGTATTCTATAGGATTGTTAGGTGTGCCTTTGATGTTGTTAGGTGTCACACTGAAACTAAAGAATTCATCCATGTTATGGACCTCTTGAAGATCTAAGTCTATGAAACTGTTAACGTAACACTCATTAGAGCAAGGATAAGGCTCTAATACCAACTAATGTGTGTGGAAATTCGCAAGAAATAGAACACATTTATCTTAAGAAAATAACCTTTGAATCCACAAAGAAATTTATTCAAACCACCAAAAAGGAAAAGGAAAAGGAAAAGGAAAAGGAAAAACCTATGTGAAAGTTTATAGATCAAATTCATAATAGTCTGAATGCTGAGAGGGCTTAGTTTATGACAAAGAAATCCTAGGTCAAGTAGGAGACCCTTTGGAAGCCCTAGAAAACTACGGTGAACATGAAATTAGGCTTAACAAAGGAAAAATCACTAAAAAATTCTTAAATATATCCTAATTAACATCCTAACATAAAAAAACTCAATTTTGACTAAAATACTTCTAAAAGCTCTTTAAAACAAAGAAATAAAACATTTTTCTAAAAATTTCTGAAAATTACAAAGAAACATAAAAAATTAATTAAAAAAAAAGTTTACCTGCATATTTTGATCTTCATCACCTAGTGTGTCTTCCATTATGGAGTTGATCACTGCATGTGATTTAAAGCTTTGCCTGAAACTGTTTGTCTCTTATAAGTTCATAGTTTGTTGTGATTATACCATATATCCCAATTTTAGTGTTACCTGAAACCCTTCTTTATCTTTCTACCTATCTGAGAGAGAGAGAGAGTATGCTAGCAAGCTTAGAAAGAAATTGGGTAAAGTGTTGGGATATTGGGATTTCTCAGGTTGAGTACCCCTCTACATGGTAAGTTGCACAACAGAAACAGCTGATGTGGATATTATATATAGTTGTTCCATTATAGATGACTCATGCACCAATTCCTGATGTAAAGTGGCTGTAGATTCTGCCTTAACCAAGAAAGAGTTTATACGATGTTTGGCTGAAATAAAACAAGAATAGGCTGCCAATTAAATTTTATATAAAGTTTCTTCATTAGAGTATAATTTCCTTGGACATTTGAAAAATAAATAAAAAGAAGAAAATCCTCAATGAGATTGAAAAAGAAATATTTTTACTCTTCCCACAGCTAGCACTTGGAATAAGTTTGCATTTGATGGTAAATAAGACGAGAATTTCCATTGTGGAGAGGATGTTGTTCTTTCAATTGCTTTCTGAACGTTTTGGATGCATCCACTAGGATATAACCAAAATATTTGTAGGAGCTTATGATTTAAGTTGTAATTTTCTATTATACTTTCAACTGGTCTTTGTTCTGCTGATAAGATAGTGATTCTGATAAGAGTTTCTGAAATTTCTTTTGTTTGGTTGTTGTCCCTGACAGATGTCAGTAGAGTTATGATTGCTGAATGTATGATGTAAATATGTCATTGGTGTGTAAAGCATAGTGTGAAAATCTTTGTAACACCTTGGTTGATGACCGTTAAGCTCGCAATATTCATGGAAAGCAACTTGCTTACAACTCACTATTTCTAGATTTGGGATTCCAATTCATAACATTATGGCTGAACATGACTTTTCCACAACTTTTGCATCTTAGTGCACAAACTCAAGTGTAAGATAGAATGCCCCTTGCTTATTATGACATAAGTTCGATGCATAGTGCCACAATACAAATCAATTTATTTATTTTTACCTGTAGAAGTAGTTAGTTATATTTGATTCTACATTAATCACCTTTAATTTATGCCAGATATGGACCCACATAGAGCGGGACCCTCTATACAGGATGTCTTGACGAGGCAGGATGTGCATCGTTCAAGTTTGCTTTGGGATGCTCCTTTGGCAGGCGAGGTATGCACTTGTCCAAAATCGTTGTCAATATATGTAGTAGAAAGATTTTTAGCATTTAAGTTTGAATCATAATTATTACGTGCTTAGTGAATGCTATTATTAATACTAAGTTGCTCTGTTTGCAGGAAGTGCCAGGTGTACTGACTTGTCGTCACTGAGACAAAGGTTTGCTTGAAGGTCTGTTTGAAGGTGGGTTAGACCCATGTATCGCCGCTCATATCACGGATGCAGGATTAGATGGATTACTTTGGGTCCCAAATATAGACATTGACCATAGCTTGATCACGGCTTTGGTGGAGAGATGGCGGCCGGAGACACACTCATTCCACTTGCTCCTTGGTCAGATGACCATCACATTGCAAGACATAGAGGTTATAATAGGGGTACCTGTAGATGGGTTGCCGGTGGTGGGATATACCCATATGGGTGATTGGAGTGAACTATGTGCTAACTTGCTAGGGCATAGGCCGCCAAGAGAACTTCGTGGAGTTAAGAACACTGGAGTGATGGAAGGGCCGAGGATAAAAGCCAAATGGCTTGAGGATCGGTTTAGGAACCCTCTCCCGGCTGATGCCAGTGAGGAGCTTGTGCAGCAGTATGCTCGGTTTTACATACTGGAGATGTTGGCTGGTATATTGTTTATGGACAAGTCTGGCGAACGGCACTCAGTTATGTATTTGCAATTTTTCAATCCAATTAGCAATGGAAAGAGATATAGTTGGGGTAGTGCAGCACTAGGTTGGCTATATAGACACCTCTGTAAGGCATTAGAGAAGGAAGCCAAGCAGACTGGCGGTGCCGTGCTATTGGTGTAGTTGTGGGCATGGGAGAGGTTTCCACACATATGTCCTGTGATGAGGCATCCACACCAGGCACTGCTCCCAGGTCCACTTGCTATCAGGTATGTAGGATCTTAGATAGTTACCGTTTTACATTTTTGTATTATCTTTTTCGCATGGGAATTATGTAAGTAACTAATATGAAGGTTATGTCTGTGTTGTTTGGTAGATGGAAAGGGGCTAAGATAACAACTGAACATCTAATGCACGTCCTACGTGCCTATCGTTTGTCGCTCACTTCGCTACGGCCAAATCAGGTATTGTGCATTACAAGTGGAAATCGCTTTGGCATGTAGTTGTCGTACTTACAAGTGGGAATGAATAAACATTTTTTATTTCAGAGTTAAACATTATTGCCATGTATTGTTCACATCCGCTACACATTTTTTCTAATTATATTGTTAATATGGTTGTTTACATCTGTTGGATCATTGCAGATTGTCTGGGAGCCATACAGAAATTATTTGGGTTCCTTGCCCGCATATTGTACGGCAGGCCAACGCATATGGAGGTCTATCATGCCGCTCATACATTTTTGGGTGGTTGAAGGCCATCACCCAGAACGTGTTCTCCGACAGTTTGGGATGAAGCAAGACGTACCGATCAATGTCGATACTTCAACTGAACTTCACAAGATAACACTTTAGGGCAAGCACGAAAAAAACTGGGCTGTTGAACATAGAACACATATTGCTAAATGGGCGGCGCATGCCACAATTGCCGAAGCACTGCCCTTTCATGGGGAGATGAGCTACAATGACGATTATATGGTGTGGTTTCGTCCCCGCACTGTTCGCCATATTACGAGAGAGACCTCGTACTGGAACACTTTGGTAAGTTTTCAAACACTGTTCCGTTATAAATGTACCTCGCTTTGCATAGTTTAGTTCAACCTACTAACACTATTCTTGTATACTTGTGACAGGTTGAATCACAGTTGAGGATTATGGAGAAGTGCGAATCAGGATCTGAGATCTACAACGACTGTATTAATGCCTCGCGAGCTGTTGAAGAGCTCGGTCGGTTGACATTGGACGATGCATGCACTGCGGGCAACACAAGTGAACCGGCTGTTGGGTGTGGTCGGCAAGCAGGTAGACGTCAATGGCAAGGAGGCCGTCAATCTAGTCAGCGTCCAACATCTGGTTGGTGTCAGACACCCGTACCCACATCTGGTCGGTGTCAGACACCTGCTCAGCGTCAGACACCTGCTCGGCGTCAGACATCTAGTCGGCGTCAGACACCCGTGCCTACATCTGGTCAGCGTTAGACACCTGTGCCCACATCTAGTCGGTGTGACACACCCGTGCATGACCACACCATGGAGGAAGCAAGTGAGACAGCAGATGAGATGTGTTTGGACATTGGTTATGACATGGGCTCCATGGCGCATGATGATGCGGGTCCATCCCATACGTTTGCCCATGGGGACATATCTCAGTCCCCATCCATAAGGAGCGATGATACCTGCCCACCCACATCCCCTACTACATCTCCATTACCCACCGGCATTACCCCCACAGATGTACATGGTAGAGATGAGATGAGATTCATGCCCACCCTTGGGCGACCCACCCCTAGTGCTGTCCCCCCTAAGTTTGTGCATACCGAGTTCATCTAGACACAGATACCCGCCCCCCCACCAGAGGCTTCACACATTCAGGATCGGCCGCGAAGGCCGCAACGGACACAGACACATCCTCCTGATTGTGGGACTGGACATGGTACGATACTTCGATTCAATACTGATTGCATATACATCTCTTTATAGTTAAATGATTTGCATATTAGTATTTGCTTGTGTTCTTTTCAGGCAAGGTGAGACCAGTCAAGGAACCAGTGTGGAGAAGAAAACGGGGATGATTTTTGATGGGCAAGAATAAGAAATAGTTCCTTGTCAGAAAAGGCTGATGTGAATGGATTGAAACTGGCTGAAGATTCAGGTTTGTGAGTTGTTTCTAAGTGCTTAAAGGATAACCTAAACATTTCCTTGTCATTTTGGATAAAGATAGATTAGTTATACTTTACAATTGGTTTCTTACACAGAGGCAAAAGGAGGAACTCCATAAGAGAATAATTCAATTACAAAAGCAACTGGATGCAAAACAAGCACTGGAATTGGAAATTGAGAGATTGAGAGGGTCATTAAATGTCATGAAGCACATGGGAGACGATGGAGATGTGGAAATTTTGGAAATAGTGGATACAATACTCAAACAGTTGCGAGATAAAGGAGAACTTGAAGATTTAGAAGCTTTGAACCAAACATTAATAGTGAAGGAGCGCAAGAGCAATGATGAGCTGCAAGAAGCCTGAAAAGAATTAGTTAATGTAAGTGTTTTGCCTCTTCAATGATGAGCAGCAAGAAGCTCAAAAATTGCATATGTTTTTATCATAAGTTAATACAAAGATGCTGTAATCACATACAGCATCTTTGTCCTTTCCTATATGATTTTTCATCCCCAAAGTTTTGAACAAATCATCAGATAATTTGGGATTTAGAATAACATGTCCTCCGGTGTATGGTCGTGCTCTTTTGTAGTCTTTGCACTCTAAATGGATGTTGTAATTATGTAAGATTGTAGCAGTAATTTTTCTTTTTTGTTGCTGTTTTTTTATAAGAAACCTAAGAAATTTTATTAGAAAGACCAACCAAGTACACTAGACTTTTTTGTTGCTGTTAAGAGTCTTGGGAATAAAAATGCAAATATATATGAGATCATGCACAATATGTATATGTAATATTGTTTTTGTCAATGTGCTCATAAAAAAGAAGTATACTAATTTGGATTATATGTTAGATTGTCTAAAAACTGCCCTTAAATTTCATAATGCACTCTCATACATGGCCGGATCTGAAAATGCTATTCTGTCCTTTGTATTGCATGTCTATTTATTGTTACCGGATGACTCTTCTGTTTCATTCTGATTTTCTATAAATGAGTCATTGGGATTGTTACCCTTTTCCGTAGGTCAACTGTATAGTTAAGATTTGGATGGATGTACTAATGAAGTTCTCTTCTACCTCCTGCAGATGATTCAAAGAAAACAAACCACTTACAAGTACTTGATGGGGCCAAGGAGAGACTTCACCTATTCAAAGCAAGTACTTGAGGGCTGTGATGGGGTTTTCCACACTGCATCTCCCTTCTATCATAATGTCACAGACCCAGAGGTTCATCCCATTTTACTACTCTTTAAATGCTTAATAATAGTAAATGTTTAAATTATGGTTTATTGATGGAATTGGTTGAAGATTTTATCCGTACACTTTTCTTCTGAAAAATTCAACAAGCTTTTTAGAAAATTCCACAATAGGTCTTTTTCTCTATTTATCAAGAGATGAGAAGCACGTAATAGGAATCTCAGAGTTGATTTACCGCACTATTCTTTTTTCTGAGTGTGGCTTCTTGTACCATTGCTAACACTAAACTAACCAAGTTAATTACTTAAGCAGACTTTTCTGGACTTGAAAGATAAAATTGCAGTCTATTGCCTTTTTCTCTTTAAATTCAACTGTAGAGTGAGGTCACAGGTTCAAAACCCACGTGGTGTTATGTGGCCTACCAATGAAAAAAAGTCAGGGTTAATTGCACTTTGCCCCCAATAACTATGGTGTGGTTGTAATGTACCCCCTAAGCTTGGTGCTTGAAAGTTGGAGTGGAGTATTCCATTGTGGTTAGGGGGATTTTATTTTGAATAGGGTGAGGTCATTATAATTAACGACCATAATTCCAGCCCCGATTCAGAGCTATGCTCATTGTGGGAGGAATATCTGAAGGACCCTGACTGGCATCCTTTGAAAGTTATTACAGTTGATGGGAACCATCAGGTGTTTTTCTTAGATTGCTTAAAATCTAGTTCGATTAGATTTTCTCTTAGTTCTAGTTTAAATCTGTTCCAAGGCAAATAATGCTGTCAAATGCATGTTCTTTTTCATGATGTTGTAAACATTCCATGTATTTATAATGCTAGTTTAACATGATCATTTGTAAGGATGAAAAGAGGAATGTGATTGTACGTGACGTAGTTGAGGCACTACTATTGGCCTATCAATAATATAAACCAAACTACAAATTTGGTTTTCTTACAGCAAATAATTTTATTGTAATTATTATTTGCAGATTGAAGTTCCAAGAGAATTGAAGGCTGAATTGTTTCCACATTACATGGAGAGGGATAATTCTTTCAATTCAACATCAATTTTGGGTTTAATTTATGATACGGTTAATAAATATCAAACAGAAGATCAGTCCATGAAAGGTGAAGATTCTTTTTTACAATTACAGTCTTTTTTCCAATTAATTTTCCCCCATGGCAGCCCCTAGACTGTTTAATGAATAAGAAAAGATATGGTAAATCTAATGTTTTAAAGGATAGAAGATGGACTTGAGTGGCAAATTTTCTTCTTTAAATTATGTTCTGCAGTATTCTAATATTCTAATTAAAATGATAAAATTGTATAGGTTTAAATGTGGACTTTTTATTATAAACTTACTCTGAACTTGAGGATTACTTCTTTTTATTAACATTTTTACCTTTTTATTTAATTTTCTTTTGGGTACAGGTTGGAGACCTAGGTTAGCGTTGTTCGCAAAAAAGATGATGACAAAAAATGCAAAGGAACTCTAGTGATTACATTTCACTGTAGTTATTGTACAGATCGAGCACCATTGAAGAATCTTTTATCTTTTTAAATAAAACCCTGCCCTTCATAGGCTGGATAAAGATTACATGACTTAGGCTAGAATTGAGTAGCAAGTTATTTCAGATATTTGCTTCATTAATCTTTAGATTGCTGGCTTTTGGCACTTATATTTGGTTGTAGTTAGAACTAATTCTAATGCTACACAGTCTGATCGAGTTTTTTACAAAAATTCCACTGGTTTGATGGCTGTTTGGATTTGGTGGCAAACTGATAAATACAAGTAAAGGATATCCGACTAACATTTCATTTGGACTGTGTGCGCATGTCTTTTTGATGCATATTAGTTACTTGAAGTTAGCTTTTGTTGGATATTCATTTTCCATTGGTAAAAGGGTGCTGAACTGTCTTCCTTTTGCTCTCCCTTTGGAGGATTAGCAATGTTGTTGTCTTTACGGCAAACAATGTGACATTCTTTGACACCAAAAAAATTTTGTTGGAGGGGTGGCTCTACTGGGAAAATGATCAAGTTGGCATTTTTTACATCTGATGAATCAATAATGTATTTGCTTGGAATACTTATTTAGGTTTTATGCTTTATTCAAAATTTAATCAATGTAGAAAGATCAATGAAAAGATAGGATGATAACCATGTCTGTGCTGTAGCAACACAAAACCGAGATGATAACAATCCGCCAAGAATTTAATTTTTTTTTTTTTTTTAAATGTGGACTTTTTTTATGGGTTGTGGTGGGTGGCTGGGTATTTGAGTTGCTGTGGGTGGCTGCGTTTTTGGTGGCTGGGATGTTTGTAGGTCCGTTGATGGCTGAGTTTTTGGGTGGCTGGAATGGTTTGTGGACCATGGTGAGGACTGGGTTTGTGGGTTATGGGGCGTAGTTGGCCGGCTTTGGCCTCTCTTTTTTTGTTTTTCCTTCTCCAATTTGTGGATTTGAGTGGTCAGTGGAGTGTCGGGATGGCTGGTGGTGGTTTGGGTAGTAGGTGGAGGGTTGGTGGTTTGGTTTTGTGAGATTGTTTTCTTTTAGCTAAAACCATAGAGAGTCTTTCTTTAACTGAATGAAGAAATTACATGTAAAGCTAGTAACTAAAACTAGTGTAGTGGTGTCCCCAGAGAAAGCGCCGAAATACCATGGAAAACTCAACCCCAGAAACATTATACTCAGCCCGTTCAAACCTGTGTAGCCATTAGTTGTTGATATTCCTCCAAAAAAAAAACCACTGACACCCTCCAGGATTGTCTTCGGGTGGACCTGGACTTGCTCAATATTGTTTTGTGAGACTGTTAAAATTCTTTTAATATATGCATTTTTTGCACTTTCAAGAATACAAACCAAATTCATTGTATTCATCAAAAAAAGCAAGTCTAGGTAGGAAGTGACAGTAAATGTCAAAAGATTATTCAAAAACTATAAAAGACGACGATAACGATTACATTGATTTGGATTATTGAAAATGAACAACATATAGCGAATACATTTTTCATCAAATTCGACTCAATTTAGATTAATTCAATATGTCACACTATCCCCTTTTATATAAATCAAAAATCGCGTTTAACTTATCGAACCTTCCATGGGCTGAGGGCCTTCGAGCAAGTCGGTGTTCGCAACTAACATCTCATCATCCTCCTGTTGCGGCTGCGGCTGAGGCTGAGGCTGCTCTTGCTACTGCAAAATAATAATAATAATAATAATAATAATAAATTAAATTAAATTAAAAAAGAAAAAAAGAATTCAATATCAAAAGTACTCGGATCCGGAGCTCCGAAAGAGAGAGTTATGACATTATTGATCAAAATTGAATTGAAAAGATATGTAATAGAGAGAGAGAGAGAGAATTGTGGATTTGGGAATTACATCAAAGGGTCGAGGAGTCATCAGAGTCATGAGTGGTCGATCGATGAATCAGAGACTAAAAAACAGAGAGAAAGAGGAGTCTGCAAGTTTATCCAAAAAAAAGAAAGAAAAGGCAGACTGACTCTGGGTTTAGTTCGATAACCAAAAAAAAAAAAAAACAAGGACACTTTCAGAATGTACCATCCAAAAAAAGGCCGCAAATCGAAGATCTTTTATATATATATATATATATATATGAAATTTGCAAGTTCAGACTCCGGGCATTGTTTGGTACGTAAATTTAAACACATATTTTTAGTTTTTAAATAATATTATATATGTTTTTATATTTTTTTTTATCCACATGTATTTTTAAAAAAATTAAAAACTGTTGTTTAAACACATATACTAAACAAACCCTCGAGTTTTCAATTTTTACTCGCCAATTCTTACTAGCAAGTAGAATTTGCAATAGTCTTCTACTCCTTATTAGAGTCAAAGGAGAGATGAATGATGATACGCTATATATTCATAATAATAATTTCACAACAAATTTTAGATAAATTTTAGGTAGAAAACTGTTATTAGTAAGTAAAAAAATAATTTAGTGGTTCAGATAATATTTTGTACAGATAATTGGATATTGTAGTGCTTTTTTTTATTAGTTTTTTTTTTTTTTTTGGCAAGTTCAGGGCTCAGAGTATTTTTACTTTTACTCACCAAATCTTTAGCTAGTAACTCTAATTTGTAAATGTAGTTCATTTCATTTTCCAAAAAAAAAAAAATTGTAATAACAGTCTACTTTATATATATATATATATATTAATTTATGTAAAAGTTTTAG
>NW_027070066.1:274935-343482 GCF_002906115.3 Quercus suber
CTAAAACTTTTACATAAATTAATATATATATATATATATAAAGTAGACTGTTATTACAATTTTTTTTTTTTTGGAAAATGAAATGAACTACATTTACAAATTAGAGTTACTAGCTAAAGATTTGGTGAGTAAAAGTAAAAATACTCTGAGCCCTGAACTTGCCAAAAAAAAAAAAAAAACTAATAAAAAAAAGCACTACAATATCCAATTATCTGTACAAAATATTATCTGAACCACTAAATTATTTTTTTACTTACTAATAACAGTTTTCTACCTAAAATTTATCTAAAATTTGTTGTGAAATTATTATTATGAATATATAGCGTATCATCATTCATCTCTCCTTTGACTCTAATAAGGAGTAGAAGACTATTGCAAATTCTACTTGCTAGTAAGAATTGGCGAGTAAAAATTGAAAACTCGAGGGTTTGTTTAGTATATGTGTTTAAACAACAGTTTTTAATTTTTTTAAAAATACATGTGGATAAAAAAAAATATAAAAACATATATAATATTATTTAAAAACTAAAAATATGTGTTTAAATTTACGTACCAAACAATGCCCGGAGTCTGAACTTGCAAATTTCATATATATATATATATATAAAAGATCTTCGATTTGCGGCCTTTTTTTGGATGGTACATTCTGAAAGTGTCCTTGTTTTTTTTTTTTTTGGTTATCGAACTAAACCCAGAGTCAGTCTGCCTTTTCTTTCTTTTTTTTGGATAAACTTGCAGACTCCTCTTTCTCTCTGTTTTTTAGTCTCTGATTCATCGATCGACCACTCATGACTCTGATGACTCCTCGACCCTTTGATGTAATTCCCAAATCCACAATTCTCTCTCTCTCTCTCTATTACATATCTTTTCAATTCAATTTTGATCAATAATGTCATAACTCTCTCTTTCGGAGCTCCGGATCCGAGTACTTTTGATATTGAATTCTTTTTTTCTTTTTTAATTTAATTTAATTTATTATTATTATTATTATTATTATTATTTTGCAGTAGCAAGAGCAGCCTCAGCCTCAGCCGCAGCCGCAACAGGAGGATGATGAGATGTTAGTTGCGAACACCGACTTGCTCGAAGGCCCTCAGCCCATGGAAGGTTCGATAAGTTAAACGCGATTTTTGATTTATATAAAAGGGGATAGTGTGACATATTGAATTAATCTAAATTGAGTCGAATTTGATGAAAAATGTATTCGCTATATGTTGTTCATTTTCAATAATCCAAATCAATGTAATCGTTATCGTCGTCTTTTATAGTTTTTGAATAATCTTTTGACATTTACTGTCACTTCCTACCTAGACTTGCTTTTTTTGATGAATACAATGAATTTGGTTTGTATTCTTGAAAGTGCAAAAAAATGCATATATTAAAAGAATTTTAACAGTCTCACAAAACAATATTGAGCAAGTCCAGGTCCACCCGAAGACAATCCTGGAGGGTGTCAGTGGTTTTTTTTTTTGGAGGAATATCAACAACTAATGGCTACACAGGTTTGAACGGGCTGAGTATAATGTTTCTGGGGTTGAGTTTTCCATGGTATTTCGGCGCTTTCTCTGGGGACACCACTACACTAGTTTTAGTTACTAGCTTTACATGTAATTTCTTCATTCAGTTAAAGAAAGACTCTCTATGGTTTTAGCTAAAAGAAAACAATCTCACAAAACCAAACCACCAACCCTCCACCTACTACCCAAACCACCACCAGCCATCCCGACACTCCACTGACCACTCAAATCCACAAATTGGAGAAGGAAAAACAAAAAAAGAGAGGCCAAAGCCGGCCAACTACGCCCCATAACCCACAAACCCAGTCCTCACCATGGTCCACAAACCATTCCAGCCACCCAAAAACTCAGCCATCAACGGACCTACAAACATCCCAGCCACCCAAAAACGCAGCCACCCACAGCAACTCAAATACCCAGCCACCCACCACAACCCATAAAACCAGCCAAAAAGCCCAAATCAATAAACCCATATAGTGGTAAAAAAAAAAAAAAAAAAAAAGATCTGAGAACCAGTGGGTGAGTGGATGAAGGTGGAGGTAGAGCTGGTGTGATGGTGGTAAAAGAATCGGTGGAGTTAGAGCTGGTGTATGGTCAAATCGAAAAAAGAATCGGTGGGTTTGAGTGGTTGAACCAAACTCAGTGGGTGGAGGCGAGTTAGGCGATGATGTCGGAGGTGGAGCCGACGATGAGAGCTACTGGAGATGAGTGGCGCCAATGAAACTGAGAGTGGCTTGGTGGGGGATTTTTTAGAAAATAACTACAAAACTCAAACAATATTATTAGTTAGGCAACGTTTCAAACATATTGCATTTCTAACAATTCGACTTCAGAGGAGTCGATTTTACTGTTCATATCTATTTTTTGCCAGTTAAGTAGATAAAGAAATCGAGTCCTTTGTACTCATTTTTTATACATAGAAATCGACTTCAGTGGAGTCGTTTTCTTTATCCAAAAAACCCCATGCGCCGACGAACCCAGAAGAACCCATGCGCCAAAAAACCCCATGCCGTCACAGAAGAACCCAGCAAACGAACCCAGCAACACCGATGAGCAAACGAACCCAGGCGCCGACGAGCGTGTTCTTCTCCTCCACTGATCCGATCCGAGCGTGTTAGACATTTGCTCGACGGTGTTGCTGGGGTTCGTCGGGGTTTGGTGAATCGGTGCCTGGGTTCTTCGTTTGCTCGTCGGTGTTGCTGGGTTTGTCGGGGTTTGGTGAATCGGCCCTGGGTTCCTTCGTTTGCTCGTCGGTGTTGCTGGGTTCGTCGGTCAGAATTGGCGCCTGGGTTCGTCGGCAAGAAACCCAGGCGCCTGAGTTCATTCGTCGGTCACAGTAAGGACTGGGTTTTTACAGAACGAAGAACGAAGTTGTGTGGAGTTGGCGGTGTTGTGTTTTTTGGCAAATCGACTTCAGTGGAGTCGTTTTCAATACAAAGAAAACGACTTCAGTGAAGTCGTTTTCTTTGTATTGAAAACGTCTCCACTGAAGTCAATTTCTATGTATAAAAAATGACTACAAAGAACTCGATTTCTTTATCTACTCAACTGGCAAAAAATAGATATGAACAATAAAATCGACTCCTTTAAAGTCGAATTGTTAGAAATGCAATATGTTTGAAACGTTGCCTAACTAATAATATTGTTTGGGTTTTGTAGTTATTTTCTAAAAAATCCTGCTTGGTGACTATTGTTTGTGGGGAGGGAGAACTTTAGAGTGTGAGTAGGACTGAGGAGTGAGGTCCGACGGAGCATCGGGGTGAGAGCTTGAAAACAAATGTAAAATGATTTACAAAAATTTTAAGCATAAAATACTTTACATAAATTTAGTTAATTTAGTTGACTGAAAATATTTTACAGCAAAATACACAAAAAATAATCTTAATGTGGATTGTTTACTTCAAAATAGGAAAATATTTTTTTGAAAATATTTTATGTTAAAACAATCGTAACATGGATTGTTTGATGACATTAATATGGCATGCCACACGGTTATAAGGGGTGTCAAATGGGTAAGTTTGAGGTAGGCATAATTGAGTTGAGTATATAAAACTCATTTACCGATTTATTGTCCATTTAACGAATTACACATAACCCAAACCTAACCCAACTCACCCAATTACCTAATAATCAAAATTACCAAAATGCTACTAAAACTTGAAAATGACTAAAGTACATCTTAAATTCTCAAAAATTACCAAAATACCCATTAAATCTAAAAAAAGACCAAATATGCCCAAAAATCACTAAAAATTACCGAAATATCCCAAACTTAAAAAATGTCCGAAATAACCCTTGAAGGCTAAAAAATGTACGAAATACCCCCATAACTTTAAAATAACTAGAATACTCCTGAAATCTAAAAATAACCGAAATACTCCAAAACCTAAAAATGAACCAAAATACCACCTAAACCTAAAAAAATAACCGAAATACTTCTGAAACCTAAAAAAAAAATGACCAAAATAATCCCAAAGCTTAAAAATTGACCAAAACAACCTTGAACCTAAAAATGACCAAAATACTCCCGAAACCTAAAAAATGACCAAAATAACTCTGAAACCTAAAAATGACCAAAATAACCCCGAAGCCTAAAAATTGATCAAAATAACCCTGAAACTTAAAAATGACCAAAATACCTTAGAAACCTAAAAAATGATTAAAATAAACCCGAAGCCTAAAAATTGACCAAAATAATCCAAAAACCTAAAAATGACAAAAATACCCCTAAAACCTAAAAATATATTAAAATAATCTCGAAACTTAAAAATGACCAAAATACTCTGGAAGCCTATAAATTGATTAAAATAACCCCGAAGCCTAAAAATTGACCAAAATAACCCCGAAACCTAAAAATTGACCAAAATAATCCTGAATCTTAAAAATTGACCAAAATAACCTTGAAACTTAAAAATGACCAAAATACTCCTGAAACCTAAAAAATGGCCAAAATAACTCCGTCGCCTAAAAATTGACCAAAATAACCTAGAAACCTAAAAATGACCAAATTACCCCCCAAAACCTAAAAAAAGACCAAAATAACCTCAAAGCCTAAAAATTGAACAAAATAACCCCAAAACCTAAAAATGATCAAAATACGCCCGAAACCTAAAAAATGATCAAAATACCTCCGAAATCTAAGAAAATGATCAAAATACCCCCGAAACCTAAAAATGACCAAAATATTCCTGAAACCTAAAAATGACCAAAATACCCCCTAAACTTAAAAAATGACCAAAATACCCTTAAAACCTAAGAAATGACCAAAATACCTCAAGCCTATAAAGTGACGAAAATACCTCTAAACCTTTAAAATGACCCAAATAAACCCAAAACCTCTAATAAAATGGCCACAAACAACCCGAAACCTCTAAAATTATCAAAAATACCCTGAAACCTCTAAAACGACCAAAATAGCTCTAAACCTATAAAACGACCAAGATACCCCTCAAAATATCTAAAATGACCAACATACCACTAATTCTATAAAATGAACAAAATACACCCGAAGCCTCAAAAATTACCGAAATAGGGGATTGGGGTATTTTGAATGTTTCAAGGGTATTTTTGTTAAATTAAAGGTTCTAAGAGTATTTTAGTCATTTTGTAGGTTTCCAGGGAATGTCACTAATTTTTTAGGTTTTAGGGGTGTTTCGTTAATTTTTAGATTTTGGGGCTATTTCGGTAATTTTCTAAGTTTTGGGAATATTTTAGTCATTCTTTAGGTTTCTGGGGTATTTTAGTCACTTTTTAGGTTTAGGGGGTATTTTGATATTTTTTTTTATATATATTTTTTTTTATGGAGTATTTTGGTCATTTTTTAGTTTTGGGGGGGGATTTTTGTAATTCTTTAGGTTTAGGGTATATTTTTATCGACTTACAGGTTTAAGGGGCATTTTTGTCATTTTATAGGTTTCGGGGTATTTTGGTCATTTTTTAGGTTTCGTGTATATTTTGGTCATTTTTAGGTTTAGGGGTTATTTTGGTCATATTTAGGTTTCATGGGTATTTCGGTCATTTTTTATGTTTCTGGGGTATTTCGATTAATTTTTAGGTTTCGGTGATATTTCGATCATTTTTTAGGTTTAGGGGATATTTGGTTAATTTTTAGGTTTAGTGGGTAATTTGGTCATTTTTAGGTTTAAGGGGTATTTTGGTCAATTTTTAGGTTTTGGGGTTATTTGGGTCATTTTTAAGTTTCGGAGGTATTTCATTCATTTTTAAGTTTAAGTGGTATTTTGGTCATTTTTTAGGTTTAGGGGGTATTTTGGTCATTTTCTTGGTTTATGGGGCATTTTGGTAATTTTTTAGGTTCATGGGGGTATTTTGGTATTTTTTTTAGATTTTGGGGTATTTTTGTCAATTTTTAGGTTTTTGGGGGGTATTCGGTCATTTTTTAGGTTTCAGGAATATTTTGGTAGTTTTTAGGTTTTAGGGGCGTATTCGGTCATTTTTTAGCTTTCGGGGGTATTTTGGTAATTTTTTAGGTTTGGGGGTATTTTTGGTTTTTTTTCTAGGTTTTAGGGGTATTTTGGTCATTTTTAGGTTTAAAGGGTATTTTGGTATTTTTAGTGGTTTTGGGGTATTTTAGAGTTGGGTGATTTGTAAAAATGATACTTGGGTCTAATTAGGTACTGAATTAATAAAACCCAATAAACATTAATGTTAATTGGGTTAATACCCATTTAACTCAATTAATAATTGAGTAGGTTTGGGTGGGCAAATGGATTTTTGTTGATTTACCACCTCTCTTATAAGTCATGTTTTTCATTTCTCATGATATAGTCCACAAAATGTGTAAAGGAGTAGCCTTTCAAGCTTTTATAGACTAACACCCCAAAGCAAATTGCACAAATGTATTTGGCATAATTCAAGAAACTACAAATAAAACGAATGCAAAGGACCACAACTCTGTAGCCATGGATGATCCTTGTCTCTCCGCTAGACTTACGCATACAACACCAATCCAATATCATAATGTGTTGCTTTTGCAAATTATCAATAGTAAATATCTTACCGCCAATGAGCCATAGCTCAACTGACACATCTCCTCTACTTATAAGAGTTAAGAGGTGGGTGTGGTTGTAGGTTCAAAACTCATTGGCTGAGTGTGTAATTTACCAACTAAAAAAAGAGTGAAGGCCTGTAGTGGTTGGAGGCTTTAGATGAGCTATAGACCTAGATATCCTAGGTTCGACCCTCACTTGGAGTTCTCCTAGATTACTTGATACACAATTCTGATGAGTGGGGTTGTGTATTCTTTAAAAAAAATACCTATAAAAAAAAGAGTGAAGATCTTACCCGAGGTTGTTTTCCATGTGAAAAAAGTGACCCTATGAGGCATTCTAGATCATTGAACCTCTCAAGACATCATAATACGATTCAACTTCATATTTTCTACTCTAAGTTAAAGGCAGTGAAAAATTTGATCCTTTCCTTTAGTGGCTGTGAAATTAGAGTATAACAAATTACGGCTGGTTTCGTGTGTTTCCTTTTCTATTCTTATTTTTAGTTTGCTATTTTTTTGTTTGATTTGTATACGTCCTTTATACTCTTATGATTTTTTATAAATTTCAATTCTGTATTTAAAGAAAAGAAAAAGGGAGAGGGTAAAGCATGCCTATTAAAACCTGGAAACATGCAAACAAGTTGTGGTATGATCCTTCACAATAGAAGGACTGCAATATATGATCCTTGGTTTCAAAAGTAGGACACCCAATTCCATCAAATACCCTCTTGTTTCTTTCATTCATCAGATTTCACATAACACATAGAGGTATGGCTTGCCACAGCTTAGCTGTTATGTGGCAATGAAATTGTCTTTGCCAACACCTCAAAAGCTCCACACAGATTTAGGCATCAGCCAAACTAGCCCAAATAATGCAAAGATTGACCAGACATTTGTTGCCAAAGAACAATGAAGTAGCTGGTGATTAATAGATCAAAGCTTCTTTTTCACAAATAACACCAATAAAAAAATGCCTTTTGTGAAGGTTATCAATATTCAAGATTTTCCCTAGACCTGCACTAAGAGTGACGACACCTTTTGTGGGACCTTGGCTATCCAAATGCTCTTCCATGGAAGGAAACCCATGGAACCCCTAAGGATATTATAGTACAAATGAACCTCAAGCAACCTTTTTTTGTTTGGGATTTATAAGGCTTGTACCTACCTGGCAAAGAAGACCAACTCAGAAAAAGAAGCATCTGATTTCAGATCCCAATCTTGAAAAGTTCGAATGAAATGAGGATTCTGATGATGAATCTCACCATTAGAAGGGTTACCTAGATAAGATGCTACTCAGGCCTCCTCAAGCTCATGTGTAATTATTGCTCGAGTGAATATTGGAGTTATCCAAATGAAAACTACCCAGCACTAACTCATAAAGATGTTAAACCACGTTTTAAGCTCCTGGATTATATTAAAAAACATATTGCCAGAATTTTAGGAAAAAAAGAGGAACTGATGATTTTAATGTCTTCCAGAAGAAGAAGTACAAAAGATTCAATATGTATTGTTTGATATGTGTTTATTGTTTGATACTAACAACTATAGTTGCTAAGTGAACTGATGAAATCAGAGAACTATATATTTACAATGTAATCATTTAAGTTATTTTGGCTATTAGTCCCTTTTGTTGAGTACAAACTGCTTCGAGATTGAGGATTTTATTCTTGTATTATAATTTCTAGGTTATCCCATGCTTTCTCCAGAAATAATTGGGCCGATGGTGTTGATATTTTAAGGGTTTATGTTTGACTTTCTATTTTTTTTAATTAATTTGATTGAAGTATGCCCTTTGTTTAATTGATCCAAATACTCCACATGCATCAAATTTAAATCTTTGTACCAGGCTCAGCTAACACTAGTTATTGTAAAATACAATATTTGAGATGTATTATCTTAATTACTTTTGGCTTTGTACTTTTCTTTGTGCATGAATGGGAACTTTGTGTTTGATTATGATTTTTAATGTGAATTGTTTTAGTAGCTCAAGCAGAAACCACAAGCATAGTGGAAGCTCAGGCCGTGGATGATCCACCATCTGCGAGGTTCACTTGGACAATTGATAATTTCTCAAGGTTTAACACAAAGAGGCTCTACTCTGATGTTTTTTTGGTTGGAGGCTACAAATGGTATTTGGATCTCTCCATTTGTTACAGTAATTAAATCCATATCCCTTGCATTGGATTATGTTTGTTAACTGATTGTTGTGATCTGCGTTTAATTGCCCTTGGCAGGCGAATACTAGTCTTCCCAAAGGGGAACAATGTCGATCATTTGTCTATGTATCTAGATGTTGCAGATTCAGCGATTTTGCCTTATGGCTGGAGTAGATATACCCAGTTCAGCTTGTCTGTTATCAACCAAATCCATAATAAATACTCAATTAGAAAAGGTATACTCTCTCCACTGTTCTCATATAGAAAATTGATTTTTGTTTAGTAAATTGATAAAGTTGGACACTACTGTATTTTGTCCATCTGATCTTATTATCATATCCTGTGCTAGTTTAGAAGTACATTGCATGCTTGTTTTGAACCTTGATGAACATTTTGGAGAGGATTTAGGATGGTATCGTACAAATTCATTTTCTGTGGTTGGTTGGGGCATCCACTCTTGTAAATGGGTCATTGTATACACTAAAGAGAAGTTTTTGTGTGGGCACGAGTGTTCATGAACTGGTGTGGCTTTATGCATCAAATATGGTAAGTGTATTAGTGGTAAAAAGAAAACCTCACCCAATTGCAACATTTTGTATAACAATGCCACCCAACTGCTTAGGATGCATTGCTCCAATGTCAATGAACTGTGATTTGATCTGCATGCCTTTGTTTATTGTCTTTTCTACCAATTGCGAATGAAAAAGCATTGTGTCCTCTTGTCCACTTCTTTAGTGTACTTGGTCTCACCAATATTGCCTACAAGACCCACTCAAAAAATATCCCTAACTCAATATCAAAATCCTAAATTAACTTTGAAATGAAGCAATGCAACAAAATAATAATTTTATTAAGGTGCTGGTGCATTTAACTTTCAAATTGCAAAGATTGAGGATTTCTCTACTTTAAAAAAAATTATGAATGTCGAGATTTTTCTCGTGTGTTCAATAATAGACCGTTTGTTGTCATTGATTTGAGTCTTTTGATGGTGATGGGCTACTAGGTTGAGGGCAGACTTGTCTGAGTTGTTGCCTTGGTGGAAGCTTCATTGGAGGAGAGTGCTGAACATTTAGGAGCTGATGAGATTGATTAGATTTTTGAGAGTAGAGGTGGACAGTCTTCTTTAATGTGCATCCACTAGGGGAAACTGGTGGGTGTAGCTCTTTGTTTTTTTTTTTTTTGAGGGGGGGGGGGGGAGGGATAGATTTGAAAGATATGTAGTAATGAATTTATGTGACATTCATAATATCATTAATTTTACTAATTAACACCTGTGTGTGTGTGTGGATGGAGCTTAAGGATGTGTGTCTGCTTGCATGCACAATTGGATGATTCTGAATGATATGTAGTGTAAATAAATTTATGCTACATTCTTTTGTCATTGGTTTAAGTAATTGACACCTCTCTTTCTATCTCTAGATGGACCTTAAGGATATGTGCATGCATGTGCATGTGTGCGCACAAATTTTTATTTCTTTAGATCATTACTGTCTTCAAACAAAGCCTTGGCTAGTTTGTTGTTAGTGGTTGGTTTTGGTGGGATGACTTCAAAGTAGTTGCCATAAATTGATATAAAGTTTAAAACTTCTTCCCTTTGGTGGCTTCATTTTGAGCATTCATATCACTAGTAGTTGTGAAGTTCATGGATATTCCAATGGAGGGAGGCAGCTTCACATTGTCTAATAATCTGTCAAGGTCCAGAATGGATAAATTACTGTTCTTCCCCATCTTTGGAGGATAATATCTCTCAGAAAGTGCAATGAATACTCCCATGTTTGCTTTCTGGTCATTTTCCTATTATCTTGGAGTGCGGGTTTATACAGAAGGGTAGGAGTCCTTTTGGGTTAAAAAATATGTGGTTAAAAGCTGAGAGGTTTGTTGGATGGGTCACATTTCTCAGCTATTTATGAAGAGGAGGCAGGTTGGCTTAGATAGACCGAAGTTTGGATACTTGACCGAGGATTGGCATGTCAGGGTTATTGTGTAAGCTAGATTTGGAAAAAGCTTATGATCATTTGAATTGGGATTTTCTCATCTATATGTTATGATGGTGTGTTTTCAGTGCTGCCCGAGGGAGATGGGTTTATTATTGGTATATTTACTCTGTTTTCCTGTACTAGTGAATGT
The DNA here is from genome assembly GCF_002906115.3 of Quercus suber. NCBI lineage: Eukaryota > Viridiplantae > Streptophyta > Magnoliopsida > Fagales > Fagaceae > Quercus > Quercus suber. The sequence continues at coordinate 285,744 of NW_027070066.1, forward strand.
TAGTTTGAGTGGTTTTTTCCACTGTTTATGAGGTCTATAGGGCAACTGGGGATTATATTTCGGGATTCACACTTAGGAATTCATATGATACTGTGTTTATGACCTAACATCTACTCTCTATGGTTGATATGTTAATATTTTGAGGGGCTGAACCAGAAATGATGTAACATTTGAAATGTGTTTTTGTTATTTCAGGCTATTTTAGGTTTTAAAGATAATCAGAATTGGTCTTGGTGGGCAACGCAGAATGTAGAAGCGTTGGTAGATATTTTGGGATGTAAAGTATCGGTGTTTTCTTTCACATACTCGGTTCTCCCGGCTTTCAATGAAGTTATATTACTTATCAAAAAAAAAGGGGGGGAGGTGGTGCATTATTTCAAGGGTCAAGGAGCAACTTGGCCAGACATTATTTACATCAGGCTGTTAAAAAGAAAATTAAATGAAATAGAATAACATATTCTCATGCTAGCTGGATCCCTAATCTGATAAATCCCCATCCACACTGATACTTAATGTGCCCAGCCAACTTTCAATGAAGTTATATTACTTATCAAAAAAAAAGGGGGAGGAGGTAAAATAATCTTGGCTCGACATTATTTAAGTCGGGTTGTTAAAAAGAAAATTAAATGAAATAGAATAACATATTCTCATGCTAGCTGGATCCCTAATCTGGTAAATCCCCATCCACACTGATACTAAATTTTGTCACAAAGATCTAAATGGGGGATGGGTGATTGGGTTAAATGCAATGGTGATTTATTTTGTAGAATGGATGGTGCTGATAGGTTTTGACAGTGGTTGAATTTTGATGGCACTAAGATGGGCTTGATAGTGTAGGATTGGTTCACCAACAATTTGTTATAGGAAAGGCAAGACAGGCTTGCACCTTGATGGTCTTGGCTGACTTTTTGATTGAGGACCTAGTTTTAGCTTCTTCTCTGTGCTTCTTGCTACACATGTAATTTGATTTTTATTTATCAGTCTTCTATCTTTTCTTTTTGCATCTTCTATTTATTGCATGGAAATTTAAATTTGAGACATTTCTGTGGATAAAAGTGTCTATATTGAGCAAGGAAGGTTTCGTCTTAGAGGTTAGTTGCAAGATTTGGTGCTGTCTGCTTTGTTTTACTTTTTTTGCAAGAGCCTAATAATCAAGTGTTCAAAATTTAAAATGTGTTGAATTCAACCAGAATTTACCCAAGACTTTATTTTTAAGATCTAATGATTGGATAAAAGCACTTGTAAGCCTTCAATGTAATGCTTTTTAAAATTTCTTTATGTTTGAACCACTTAAAAGATTCTAATTTCTAGGTGAAGTATGTATATATGGTGTATGTGCTTGTTCTCTCTCTCTCTCTCTCTCTATATATATATATATATGTATGTGTATATGATTTCTATAATTATAAAAGAAGTAAAGCACCACAGAGACAGTGACTTGGTGGGTTACATAACTAATTTCAGTTTAGCTAATTAGCAAACCTATAATTAACTGAAAAAAACAGATATTGTTATATTGTAACTAACGCTGAGATCATGGCATGGTGACAAGGTTTGTGCATGACAAATACGTTGAATGTAATACCAAGACATTTAGGATGCCAAGGACAAAAAATAATGATTATTTTGCGTGTGATGAATTTACCTAGGTTTTGAGGGCCCTCTCCTAGGGTAAGGTTGTGCTTTTTATCTCAAATTTTACCCATGGTGATAGTTACCCTCCTTTTGCATCTTGCAGAAACACACCACCAGTTCAATGCACATGAGAGTGATTGGGGTTTCACTTCATTCATGCCTCTTGGTGAACTTTATGACCCTGGTAGAGGTTATCTTGTGAACGACACATGCATAGTTGAAGCTGATGTTGCCGTACGTAGAGTTGTTGATTATTGGTCACATGACTCGAAGAAGGAGACTGGTTTTGTTGGACTTAAAAACCAGGGAGCTACATGCTACATGAATTCTCTTCTTCAGACTCTGTATCATATACCTTACTTCAGAAAGGTTAGCATACTTGATCTTTGTAACTTGTCTTATTGCTGTTATTTCACAATGATACTTCATATTTAATATAAATCTATAAATTTTAATTTCAGAATGTGTATCATATGCCAACCACCGAGAATGATATGCCGACGGGGAGCATCCCTTTGGCTTTGCAGAGTTTATTTTACAAGCTCCAATACAGCGACACTAGTGTAGCAACAAAAGAGCTGACAAAGTCTTTTGGATGGGACACATATGATTCATTTATGCAGCATGATGTGCAAGAACTTAATAGGGTTCTTTCTGAAAAGCTGGAAGATAAAATGAAGGTATACAGGGGTTCCATAATATTGAACTTCTGCACTTTTTCTTATATGTTTGCTTTGGTGGTTATTTGAATTGGAAATTGTTTTGTTAACCCAGGGAACTGTTGTGGAGGGTACAATACAGCAGTTATTTGAAGGGCATCATATGAATTATATTGAATGCATCAATGTGGACTATAAGTCAACAAGAAAAGAATCATTTTATGGTACATATTTTACAGCAAAGTACCATATTATCATAGATGGATTTATGGGCCTTATGGAACTTTTTCACATATTAATTGTAGATCTCCAGCTTGATGTCAAAGGTTGTCGGGATGTTTATGCTTCTTTTGACAAGTATGTGGAAGTGGAACATCTTGAGGGTGATAATAAGTATCATGCTGAACAGTATGGTTTACAGGTAAATTCCTCTGACATATTGTTGTTTCCTTGTGAATTTATGTATTAACACATCTGCTTTTTCTTGCATTAACCTCTACTGTATAGTCTGTATTCATATCCTTCTTTTGGATTTCTCTAAATGTAGCTAGCATTTGTTCTTCTTGAATTGGATCACCTAATCCATAGATGTGTTTGCCTGAATGACAAATCCTAGAGGATTGTTTTTAAAGAATGTTTCCAACTTTTTGACCTTTCAGGATGCAAGGAAAGGTGTTTTGTTCATTGATTTTCCGCCTGTCCTTCAACTTCAGCTAAAAAGGTTTATGCGGGATACCATGGTAAAGGTGAGTAGTAGAGCGGATTCAAATTATTTTAACTTTCATGGTATATTCGTTTGATTCCTGTTTATGCTTTGCAATTTTGTTTTCATGAGTAGTTTTGCACAAAGAAACTTAGGTGTCCAAATGCACAAAATAGAAAGAAAGAAAAAAAGGGTATCCTCCTCCTCCCCCACCCCCACCCCCCCCCCCTCTCTCCCCTGGGGCATTTCAGTTCCTACAGTTTGTTACTGGATGTGCATACTTGAATATTAGTTCACGATTATATTCACATGAAAATTAACTTGGCTTCTGTACTGTAGTTGGTATCACTGACAAAATCATATTTTGGTTCATAATCCTCAAGCCACACGTCTTCAGGGCCACATGTCGTTTAATTTAAAAAGAAAACTGAGTTGAAAAAAGTCATACTCCCAATACTTTCTTCTTTTTTTATTTTTTATTTTTATTGGTAAGAATAATTTTATAGAGAAGAGACTTCTTCATGAAAAAAAAACATGAAGTAGCCTAAAGAATTTCAATTGAAGAATATTTACATATGAATTGACTCAATAAAATTTTGAACCGAAGTACTATTTGTGAGACCCAAAGCAAAAGTCCACTCATATAGAGAACTAATGAAAGATGCTAGCAATTGAGTTGCTGTGCACTCCACATCTTCAAAAGTACATCCATTTCTTTCCTGCTAGATAGTCCATAGCACACATAAGGGTGTAGGGTTCCAAACAGCTAACAAACTATTAGGGCCTTCCCTTGGAATATGATTCCAGGTTGTTTGATGTGGATTGTGTGGACGGAATGAAATTGTTGTTCCTTTGAGGTCATTGAGAAGACGGTAGAGGTAATAGATTTGTGCTAGCGTATACCTATCAAAAAAAAAAAAAAGATTTGTGCTAGCGTAGTCTTTTTGATTGGTCTTGGTGCTTGGGTTTTACGGATTGTTCCTCTCTTTCAGAGTTTATGTCTTCTCTTAGAATAGCCTCTTGATTTCTTTTTCTTTGTTGTCTGATTTTGTTTTCCTGTGTTCATCATGAACACCATGTATTTTTTTTTCTTTCCTTTTTTCATCAATAATATTAATCTTATTGCCTATCACCCAAAAAAAAAAAAAAAAAAAAAAAAAAAAAAACCTATGAGAACCTTCAATCTGCCATCCACTTAATAAATCATGAACCTTCTCCGGTAATGTCCGCCAAATCCCGAACATCCAAAAAACATAACACCATAAACCATAAACCATAAACCTTAAGCCACAATGCACTGTATTAAATGGTGGTCCACAGCCTCCCCATTGCATTGACACATGCAACGCCAACTCACCATTGTATAACCCATCCTCATAAGATTATCACAAGTAAGAATTTTCCCTAAAGCTGCTGTCCTCACAAAAAAGAAACTCCACAAAGAGCCTTAACCCTCCATATGGCTTTCCAAGGAAAAGACATAGAAGATGAACCCTGCAAGGTCTTGTAAAAAGATCTCACAGAAAATTGCCTATTGCTTCTTAGTTTCCATCTCATCTGATCTTCCCCCTCCCTATTGGGAATATAAGATTCTAGCAAATGGAGGAATGAAGCCACCCTATCAATCTCCCAATCATTAAAATTTCTTATGAATCCCACACTCCCAACTCCTCCACACCACCACCTCCTCCCCTTCCCCCCACCTCCTGTATCTCTAACAAAGATTCCATAGAAGCATCCTTATCCAATGCAGTTTCAAATAGCATCGGAAATCTCATCTTCAAAGGTTGATCCCCACACCAATAATTGTGCCAAAATTGGATTCGACTACTAGAGCCCACCTCAAAATGAAGGCACTGTAAAAATCGATCTCCCCACATTTTGATACTTTTTTTTTTTGGGATAAGCAAAGGAAATTTTATTCATAGTCTTAAGGAATCACTGAAGTATACAAGAAGTATATAGCAGGGGACCAAAACAATCAAATACATAAATTACAAGCATCCATAAAATCATAGACCATAAAAATAGAATGACTTCCTATGATGGACATCTAATCCAATAGAGTTTTAAAAAAAGAACAGTTTTAAATCGGCTATATTGCTCTACTCTTTTCAGAATCTTCAAAATACCGTTTGTTTCTCTCTTGCCAAATGCACCACATCAAACAATGAGGGACAACCATCCAGATAACACCATTACAATGATGACCAAAGTTTCCTTGCCAACATGCAAGGAGTTCAACCAGAGTCTTTGGCATTGTCCAGTAGTACCAAACAAGGTGAACATCGTAGACCACAACTCAAAAACAATAGGAGAATGTAGTAAAATATGATCTACCGATTTCTCCATGACTTTTGCACATATAACACCAATCTAGAATCAACACCTTCTTCTTACGTAAATTATCAATAGTCAAAATAGTTCCCAAAGCTGCAGTCCAAACAAAAAACGCGACTTTGGAAGGAACCTTTTGCTTCCAAATACTTTTCCAAGGAAAGGACTGAGTACATACACACAACAAGGTCTGATAATAACTGCTTACTTTAAAGCCCCTGCTCTTAGTAGGGGTGCAACACATCTTATCCTCGCCAATACCCCTTTGTGAGACTCCATATATAAAATCCCAAAAAACAGACAAAGATTTTGATTCCCTGTCATGAATTTCTTGCAAGAATTCTAAGTCCCAAAAAAGAACCCCATTAGGAAACTGCATGAGATCAGCCACATAAACTAAATGTAGTGAGAAAATGTAGACCAACCACTACTAGTAGTTTTCCATAAACTCACCCCATAGGAGCCTGGAACAGAATTAGAGCACCGATCTCCTTCCTTAGTTCTGTATTTAACCCTTATAACCCTTCTCAATGATGCTTCTTTCTCAAACCGAAATCCCCACAACCATTTTCTCAAAAGCGCTTCATTAAAGTATCTCAAATTTCAAATTGCTAGATCCCCATAATCAGTTTCAGGTTTTGCAAGATCATTAGAGCTTCTTGTCTTAGCATATAGGAGCTTAGAATATATAACCTCTTATAGTTTTGGGCTCCATGGATGGTTTTTCTTTTGTCTCATATTTCTAATTACTTGCCTTTGAACACCTTTAATTGAAATTGCCTGTTCCACTTATTGGTGACAGATAAATGACCGCTATGAGTTCCCTTTGGAACTTGATCTTGATAGAGAGAATGGCAAATATCTATCACCAGATGCAGATAAGACTGTTCGCAACCTTTACATTCTTCACAGGTACTAATATTCTCAGTTATTGGGTTTGATAATATGTCCTTTACTTATTGGGAAAAATCTTTGATTTATTTGGTAAAATTTTTCTAGACAGTTCCATGAATATATGAAGTAATTCTTCTATTGGATGGCATCTCATGGGAATATAGTCTGGAATACTAATGAAATGAATTAATGACATTCTTCAATTTGTTTACTCATTAATTTGTTCTAATGAAATGAAAATTGCCCATCTTATTAGCGGTGCTTCTTTCAAGCATTCTTCTACCAGAAGTCCAAGAAGGGTATTGTTTAAAATTTGGTGATTCACTCAAAGTTCTCTAGACATTTGAATGTATGATCTAGATTGGTTAGCTGTTAGATGGAGAGTTTCATCTATATATTATGCTAAGATTGAAATACTAAAGTGGTGGTTACTATGTCTCTACATATAATTTCTTTGCCTGTTCTAGTATATTATTAGGTAATTACTTGAACATTGCTACCATAATGCTATGCCCCTCACCAACTCTGATTAAACATTTTTCTCTCTATTAAAGCAAGTGAAGCCAATGTGGATCTGGATCCATCTTTGTAGTAGTAGATCTATCTACATTCTTAGATAGTGACAGCTAAGAAGCATGTACACTCCAAACTACTTGTCATGTTTGTGTCAAACACTCAAGGGACACTATTCCATGCGTGTCCTTAGTATATTGGGAATTTTTTTTAAAATTTAATTTATTTATAATAATTTCCTTTGAAAGATTTTAATAGTTGTTATTTATTTTGAAAACTTAAAATGAAATTGTACTTAAATATATTAATTAATTGTTGTATCCCCACCATGTTGCGTCCTATTTTTTCAAGAATTGCCCGTGTCATCGTGTCTTGTGTTGTGCTGTGTCTGTGTCCAGATTTTTTTAGAGTGACAGTCATCCTATTTCAGGTTTTGGTGACTAGTCTGTAGACTCTTTCTTCGTTGATGACCTTACCTATCTCTGTTGTAATGACATTTGTATTATTTAAAATTTTTTTAGAGGGTACTCTTTTATTTGTGATTAGTTGTTATTTTGTATTAGTATTACCTAGAGTTTCCCGAGACTAATGGATAAAACATAAAAAATGCACCAACGGTATATGATACTTTTGTGCTATTTCTTTCTTTGATTGCTTAAAATAATATTCATTGATGCATTTACAGATGGTAACATCCACTATTCTTTCTTTACAGTGTTTTGGTTCACAGTGGTGGGGTGCATGGTGGACACTACTATGCATATATCAGGCCAACCCTATCTGATCAGTGGTAATGCATATCGAAAATTTTTAACTACTTTCAACACTTTCAATACTAATTGTTATCTCATTAAACTTTTGTTTTATATTTTGGTTTATGCAATTGACTTATTGACCTTATAAATGTTTACTCAAGCTTTGTTTGTTAAGAGGTTATGGAAATTCAATGAGGAGAGTCAACATTTTTGGGGACTTGCTTAAAAAAAAAATGGGGAAGCATGTGGTGACTAGACCTTTGAAGTGGTAGTAAGACCTTATGGGTGTAGCCTGTGAAAAGGTGTAAGACCTGATGGATAAATTTAATGTCAATATTTCTTCTACTGTAGGGTTTTGGCATTACTGGACCTCTGATTGCGAAGGACAGAGATGTATCTTCTATATTGAATTCAAGATGGGAGGATGGACCATGTTATTGAAATTTGAGATTCATTAGCGCTAAACTTACACATACAACTCCAATGGATTTTTTGTACTCTCGTCTCAATTTTAATAGTAGAGCAGGTCATATTAGATGGGATTTGAACAAAAATGGTAAGTTCTGTCTGTTCTAACTATTAAAGGTTGAGGGGTACAACTAGATGATGGTTTCTTTGAAAGAGTATTTGGGGCAGCTAGTTGCCTAGGATCGTAAATTTTTTATTTTATTTATAATTTAATTTTAAATTTTAGATTTTTTTTTTGGACAGCTACTTTGGTTAAAATTTAAACTGGGCAATCTTATTAGATGGAATGTGATTATGGTCCATTGAAGCTGTATGTGTAAGTTTGGCAGTCTGTGGATGAGTGGATCACTTGTTGCAACATGGTTCATTTGCATATGAAATGTGGTCCTTTGTATTCCTTGCATTTGGGATTCAATGGGTGATGCAAGAGAAGTTGATAGATGTCTATGCATGTATGAGAGGGCTTTATGGATGCTGAGTCTGATTTGGAAGGCGATTCACTGCATTATGTGGACAATTTGGGGAGAGGAATAATTAATCTTTTGAAGGCGTAATGAGAGCTATTGTTGAGATGAAATCTATATTTTTACATTCTTTGTTCAGAGTATTATGGATCAAGGTTTGCAATAAGGATTACTTTAAGTTCATATCTCTTTGCACTAGTTAAGGATGAACTTACTAGACTGATTCAAGATGAAAGACCCTTGGTGTATGCTTTTTACAGATTATAGTCTTAGTGGATGAAAGTGGAACTAGACATGGAGTTAATACCAAGCTGGAAATTTGGAGGGATGCTTTAGAATCTAAATGTTTTTGTTTAAGTAGATAAGAGTACACGGGGACAAGGATGGAGAGGTTGTAAAATTTGATGGTCAAGATATAATGAAGAGTGAGTGTTTTCTATATCTTTGATCAATGATTCATAAGGATAGAGAGATCAAAGAGATGTGAATAATTAGATAAGAGCATGGTGGATGAATTGGAGAAGTGCATCAGAACTATTGTGTAATTGAAGAATACCTTATAAGTTATAGGTAAGTTTTACAAAAATGTTACAAGACCAGCTATGCTATGTGGGTACTGTATGTTGGGCTGCCAAGAAGCAACATGTTTATAAAATGAGCATGTGCAAAAAAGAAAATATAAAAATAAAATGAGCATAGTTGAAGTGAAAATGTTTTTTTTTTGATAAGTAACTTAAAAGTTTATTGAAAAAACACAGCCCCGTACATTGGAAATGTATGAAAGAGGCAAGAACATCAAGAAAACAAAGTACAATGATCAAGCAACCCTGAAAGGGAAATACAAGAAAAAGAAGGTAAAACCAAACACCATTCGAGAAGAGTAGAAAATAAAAATGACTTAAACTCAAGAATGGACCGCTCACGATCCTCAAAGCTTCTCGAATTTCGTTCCTGCCAGATACACCACATCAAACAGTGCGACACAATCCTCCAAATAACTAAATTACGATGTCGCCTGAAGTTGCAAGACCAGCAATCCAACAAATCTGCAACCCTTTGCGGCATCACCCAACAAATACCAAACAAGCGGAAGATCATACTCCACATTTCAAAAGCAAAAGGACAGTGAAGGAGGAGATGATCTACAGATTTTCCACACCCTTTGCACATAAAGCACCACTCAAGAACAACAAAGTGTCTCTTCCGTAGATTATCAATAGTTAAAATCTTGCCTAAAACCGCAGTCCAAGAGAAAAAAACAACCCGAGGAGGAACCTTCGATTGCCACACCATTTTCCTAGGGAAGGGAAAGACTGTAGATGGGGATAGAAAATGATAATACCCATTCACCTTGGAACCTCGGCTGCAGGCAGGCTTCCAACAAAGTTTGTCCGCACCAACACCCCAGACCTTTGTGGGATAGATCAAGACCAAAAACGAATCCAAAGAAAGTGACTCTTGATCGTTCACTAAGCGACGAAACTGAATGTCCCAAGAAACTCTCCCATCTGCGTAGCACATAACATCAGAGACCGACGCCTCCCTTGTCCTACTAATATTATATAAACCCCCCCCCCCCCCTCCCCTTCTTTTTTCAATTGAAAGGGAAGATAATCTTTGCGGTGTTACTTCTTTTATCTTCATTTTTTCCTGGTGACTTCTTTCAGTGCTGGGTTTTAATTGGTTCAAGGTTTTTGTCATTGGTAAATGAAGTGAGCTGTGGATTCTTGTTACTGGAGTGATTGAAGATCATTCATGTTTTTTGATATGTAGTCAAGTAGCTTTGGTTTCCTTCTGTCAATGATCCTCCCAAATATTTCTTGATATTTCCATTGATTTGTTAGATGTAATACACCGTGATTTGTTGCTCTTAGGTATAAATTTGATGATGAACGAGTGACAAAAGAAGATGTTAAGAGGGCACTAGAGGAGCAGTATGGTGTTGAGGAAGAGGTAATGTTTTTCTCCACATTGCTTCTATGTAATTTGTATGTTAGTGTATTCTAACTTTTTATTGAATTTTTAGTTGATGCATTTTCTATTATTTACTACATGAAACAGTTGCCACCAGCAAATCCTGGGTTCAACAACTCTCCATTTAAGTTTACCAAATATTCAAATGCATATATGCTTGTATATATACGTGAAAGTGACAAGGAGAAAATAATTTGTAATGTGGACGAGGACATTGCAGAACACCTTAGGGTAAGGTGTTTGATACACTTCTTTTTTACTTGAAAGTTTTAATACTTCTTTGTCAACAAAGTCTTGCTTTGAACATCATATACCAGATAAGGTTGAAGAAAGAACAAGAAGAAAAGGAGCAAAAGAGAAAGGAAAAGGCAGAGGCTCACCTCTACACCATCATAAAGGTTACAGCTTCAGCTTTTGAAAACTCCTGCGTGTGTGTGTGTATACTACATACATACATACTGTACTCTCTCACAGTTGCTGCTTTTTTCTGTTTATATGTATATACGTCACTCATGGAACATTATTTATTAGTTCCATTATTGCCTGCAGGTTGCACGTAATGAGGACCTACTTGAACAGATTGGAAGGGATATATATTTTGACCTTGTAGATCATGACAAAGTTCATAGTTTTCGTATTGAAAAGCAGATTTCGTTTAACCTTTTCAAGGTACTTTGCGATTTGTTATTTTTTATTTTTTATAAAAAATGTAATTCTTTTTGAATAGATGGAGTTGTGTCTGCTCTGTTTGGGTTATGATGTGTTTTTGTTGACTTTTAACTGCGTTTGACATCATATTATGTTAGCATGCCATGTTTACATGTAAACACACACACGTGCGCGCGCATATACAAGTAGTATGACTGTGCAATGCATGGGTCAATACAAAATCATCTGTAAATTAAAGTGAGATTTCACTAACACCATTGAAATTGAACAATAAAATAGATAGTGAAATAAAAGAATCAAATTTACCTAACTTATATGACAGGAAGCATATCATGTTACACTGAATTTTCATCAAAACAAAAATTTATTGTAGATTAAAACAATATTAAAAATAATGAATTTTTTTAATCTCTTGAAACTTTTGATAAGAGATATATAATTGGAGTAGTATATTAAATTTCTTGGAACTTTGATAATAGATTTTCACATATAGTGAACTATCCTAAAACATTTAATGTACTTTTAGTCTTTTAGTGAGCCACATTGTAGCATGACATAAGACTCAACTTTCATTGCATACGATATCCTTTCAGTCACTGTAGATGACATTTGGTGAAGTAAATTCCATTTTAAATATTGATGCTTTGATAAATAAATCTGCTTATAGTAGTTTTCAACCCCTATAGGCTAAGTATGGGGTGGTGGGTGACTTGATTATCAATTGTTTAAAAAATATTCATGCAATAGCTTGTTTTTAGATAAAGTTGAAATTCTGTTTTACATGTTATAATTTTTGGGGTAGATTCATTCCCTTACTCTAATAGTAGATTTTTATAAGCTAATTCTGGTTAGATTTGGGGATCAGTATAGTTTCCTTCCCCTTTAGTAAGCAGGAGGTCTTGAGTTTGACTCTCAATTTGGCATTGGACTTTACTGATAATAATACTGATTACTGATAAGTAACATTTTTTCTTTCTTAGATCTTATAGTTGCTTATGATTATTCTGGATTTCTAATTGAGGTCAATCTAGAGCAACTGTTTTTTATGTTGTTTTGAATGACCTCCATACTAGATATATGTTTTTCTCTCATAAAAAGAATATTCAAGATTAACTGCAACAAGATATTCTATAGATGTTGTTGATTAACTACCACTTGTCTCAAAAGCTTAAAATGTTAGTAAATGTTGAATTTAATCATTTACCCATATTATTCTAACATTCTTCCTCGCACATGGGTCCAACCTTCCCCTTAATAAGTGAGGTCCAACACATGTGATTTTTAACCTTTTAAAATGGGAGGCAATGTGCAGATGAAGTTTGAACACATGGCCTCCTACTCTTATACCATGCTAAGCTACCACCTTGTTCCAAAAGCTTAAGTTGCTAGAAAATTGTGAATTTAATCATATTATTCTAATTGTTATTGTTAAACTACCTTTATTTTTTTCAAATTCTATTATTAGATTATAGTTTATTCTTTTTTTTTTTTTCCTTATGCCATGCTAAGCTATCACTTGTCCTAAAAGCTTAAGTTGCTAGAAAATGGTGAATTTAATCATATTATTCTAACTATTATTGTTAAACTACCTTTATTTTTTTCAAATTTTATTATTACATTATAGTTTATTCTTAATTTTTTATTTTTCTCAGGAAGAAGTTGCCAAGGAGTTGGGTATACCAATGCAATTTCAACGGTTTTGGCTTTGGGCAAAACGCCAAAACCATACATACAGGCCAAAACGACCACTGACACCTCAAGAGGAAGCACAATCAGTAAACACTTGTTGACTTTTACCTTCATGTGTCATGGATTACACTTGAGTAATTTTTTTTGAGTTGTGGTTGTTTATAAATTTGTCGTTTGTCCTCTTTTTGATCTGCTTAAAGACTTAGGATATAGCTCAGATACATCAAAGAGTATGAATCTAGGAAATATTTTAGGGCGTGATGTGGGCATATTGGGGATTAAATCTCTTTAATAATGATTGAGGACTCTGAAGATGTCTAAGGAATGGAGGAAAACTGCTTCAAGACCAATGAATTAGAACAAAAGAGATATTTGAAGTTGTACCAATTGTCATGGGGTAAGATTTATCACACTGGGAAGGTTTGGGGAACAATGAATGTGTATAGTTTAAGGTTCGCCACTGTTGTTTATCGTAATCATGGATTTACTTAGTAAGATGATTAAGAAGGCAATATTGGGAGGAAGGTTTTTGGGGTTTATGGTTGAGGGTAGAAGTGGCGGTGTGTTGAATATATCACATTTTCTGTTCATAGATGATACTATGATCTTCTGTGGAGGTGACATGGAATGTGTAAGGGTCCTGAGGTGTATGCTGCTATGATTTGAGTCAATTATGGGGTTGCAGGTGAACTTGAGGAAAAGTGAGATAGTGCTAGTGGGGGTTGTTCAAAGAGTGGAGGAATTAGCCATGTATTTGTGTTGCAAGGTGAGCTCATTACCCATGAACTATTTGGGTTTACCATTGGGTTCTTCCTTTAAGGCTTGAACGGTGTGGAACGACATTGGAGAGAGGATGAGAAAAAAGATTAGCTGGGTAGAAGAAACTATATCTTTTTAAGGGTAGTAGAATCACTCTTTCAAAGAGTGAGAGGATGGGAAAAAAGATTAGCTGGGTAGAAGAAACTATATCTTTTTAAAGGTAGCAAAATCACTCTTTCGAAGAGTACATTATCTAACTTACCCATTTATTTCTCTCTTTATAATGTCAATTTTTGTAACCTCATTTTTTTTTTTTGGAAAAGTGAATAAGCATTTTATTGAACTAGACTACTTTGTGTACAAGAACGTAGACACGAAGTGTAAAAAACAATAAAAGATTATGTACAAAAAGATAATGATACTGAGAACTTAGGAATTGAATTGCTATTAGTAAAACCCTATGTCCAGGACCAATCAAACAATGATATAGCAAATCTCAATTGTATCCATGAAGATTCCACACCCTCAAATGTATGATGATTACATTACTGCCACAGAGTCCAAATCAATCATAATATGACTATGTTCCAAATATATCCAAAGACTGCGTGCCTACCCAATTTTGCCAATCAAACAAAAGGTCAGCAACTGTTAAGGGTTGCACTCAATAAAATCCAAAGGAATGAAACACAAAACTACACCACTCAAATGCAACACTACAATATAACAAAAGATGCTCCACTGTCTCCTTGCTATAGTGACACATACAACACCACCGTACTAATGTGTATCCTGACTTAATGAGATTATCACAAGTGACCCATGCTACAGCCTATAGTCCAAATAAAGAAATAGATCCTTCCAAGGAAAAATCATAATACAAGGGGCCCTGATGGAGTCATGGAAGATTAATATGCTACCTTGCAAATTTTCCTATTCAAGAATTATTTTTGGGTCCTCATTTGTAGTCCTATTGAAGTGAAAGTCTTGCCCTTTTAATGGTCTAAGTATGAGTCTTTTAGGGTTAAAACAATTTTTAATTTGGGTTTTTATTTTATTAGTTATGGTCAGTTTCATATAGAGGGGCAAATCTGTAATTTCAGCAATTATTGCGAATTAAGGGTATTTTGGTATCTTTTTTGAATCTAGAATCTTCTAGGGTTTTAAGTATCTTAGGTTTATTTTACTTTGGGTCCAAGTTAGTATTTATTAGGTTTTATTAGTAGTCCTAATACTAGTAAGAATCCTATTACTACTAGTACAAGTAAGAGTCTTTATATATATCTTGTGATCAATCTATTAAAAAAAAAAATAGAATGAGTTGATTAATAAATTTGAGAGTTTTGAGCAATAGTCACATTGGCCTTTGTTGTTTCTTTCTCTCTCTCTTTTCTTTATTTTCTCTTCTTTCTTTCTAGGGTTACTGTTCATGATACTGTTCACACAACTCCTAAACAGCCCTGACTTCTCTCTAATTCTTCTTCTTTCCTAACCCTAAACCCACTACAACTAAACGTAGACAAATCCCTAATTTGTCCTACGTCAATTTGGTTTTAGAGCAAAAAATCCTATCACAAGTCCTTGCCAAAATCTTCTTCAATCGCTTGACAATATTTATCATCTAGGATCAAGTTGATGCATGAAGATGCATCTCTTCTTTCAATTGTTAGGCGTATTCAAGCTATACCCAAGCAAGAGGAGGATTGGAAGCGTACTTCAATTTTTAGGACCATAGTGCATTGTGAAACTGAAAATTGAATGCTTATTATTGATGGTGGCAGCAAAATGAATGTTGTTTCTTAAGCTACTATTGAGAGGTTGATTCTACCAATAGAACCACATCCGAAACCGTACAAGGTAGCGTGGATAAATAGCACCTTTATTCCGGTAACAAAACGATGCTTGGTTTCTATTTCTTGTGGGCAATATAATGATTCTATATGGTGTGATGTTATTCCTATGACTGTGACTCATATTTTATTAGGTTGCCCTTGGCTTTATGACCAAGATGTGTATTGTATTGAAGAGGACAATACATATAAATTTATGTTCAATAATGCACAAATTGTGTTAAAGTCTATGAGTGCAGAACAACTAGAACAGCTAAGGCAAAAACAAAAGGTCAAGCCTAAGGATGCTGCTGAAACTCCAAAACAAAGTGCTATATTGCCACAAAAGGGAGTTGGAGAGCTGGAGCAAGATGAGAATAAGTTTGATCATGGGAAAGTTGAAACCAAGGAAGATATTGGTGTTCTTGCAATGGAGATCGTAAAGGAGCAAGGTGAGCATAAAATTGATATTGGAAAAATCAAGATGAAGAAAGACATTGATGTTACTACCATAGATCAATCCAAGAAAGGTTTCAAGTTGAATATTCCTTTGGTTATTGATTTTATCATTCCAAATTAATTTAATGATACGATGTGAAAGAAAAATTCTTTTTTCTTGGTGCTTCCAAAGGTGATTGAAGAGTTGGTGCAAGTTTCAAGTTTGAAGATCCTTATACTTCAACACTTTAAAACTCGAGGTCGAGTTTCTTTCAACCAGAGGAGTATGATGGAGTCATGGAAGATTAATATGCTATTACTTTGCAAATTCGCTTATTTAAGAATTATTTTATTGGGTCCTCGTGTGAAGTCCTATTGAAGTTAAAGTCATGCCCTTTTAATGGTCTTAGTATGAGTCTTTTAGGGTTAAAACAGTTTTTAATTTGGGTTTATATTTTATTAGTTATGGTCAGTTTTATATTGAGGGGAAAATCTGTAATTTCAGCAATTACTGCAAATTAAGGGTATTTTGGTAACTTTCTATCTAGAATCTTCTAGGGTTTTAAGTATCTTAGATTTATTTTACTTTAGGTTCAAGTTAGTATTTATTAGGTTTTATTAGTAGTCCTAATACTAGTTGGAATCCTATTACTACTAATACAAGTAAGAGTCTTTATATATATTGTGCTCAATCTATTCAAAAAAACATAGAATGAGTTGATTAATAAAATTGAGTGTTTTGAGCAATAGGCACGTTGGCCTCGTTCATGGTACTGTTCATGGAAACTGTTTACACAGCCCCTAAACAGCCATAACTTCTCTCTAAATTCTTCTTCTTTCCTAACCCTAAACCCACTGCAACTAAATGTAGACAAATCCCTAATTTGTCCTACATTAGGCCCTTAAGGCATTATAAAATGAGTTTACGTCAAAATCCTTTTTCCTTTCAGTCTCCATCTCAACTGATCTCTACCCTTCTAATGAGCATAGTTATCAAAACCGAATTGGAGATTAACTCGAGTCACTCAATTGAAAGACCAATTCATTGATTCACTAGTTCAACCAGTGGTTCATTGGTTGAATCGTAAGTTTATTAACTAACTAATTAATATATTTATAATTATAAAAAATAGCTAAAATAAGGTAAAAATAGGCCATTCATTTAAATTAAAACTAAAAGAAAAAGAAACGTTAATACTACAATTTGGAATAACTTGTATCCCAATTCCCATCCATTAATAATTTTAATTGTATAAAAAAAAATTCCAGAATTAAATAAAATCATAATTTATAAAATATAAAATAATTTTAAAAAAGTTTATGAAGCAAGAAAAAGTACTTGATAGAAGAGATTAATAATAATAATAATAATAATAATGGACAATGGAGAGACAAAAGTTTTGACAAAATTTTCTTCGTTGTCGTATTGCTTATGAGCTATGGTCTATAGTATGGACTCCATTTGGTCTTCTATGGGTTATGCCGCGAAGTGTTACTGATTTACTTTTGAGTTGGCAAGGTTCCTTCGGTGGACATCAGAGCATTGATTTATGGAGGGCTGTACCACATTGTGTCTTATGGTGTATTTGGCGAGAACGGAACTCAAGATGTTTCGAGGGGAAGGAATGGTCTATTTTGGAACTTAAATCTCTCATTTTTTCACACCTTGCTGGAGTGGAGTTTGTCCTTTAATCTTTTTTCTTGTTCTAATTTTTTAGAAATATTTGATCATTGTAATTTAAGAGTTTGATGTACTGTTATCCATGTACACCCCGGTGTACTTGGATTTTTGATTAAATACAATTCCTCTATTTATCCAAAAAAAAAAAAAAGTCTTGACAAATTGACCATGCATGTCGGTCAGCAGGTGGGGCAGTACAAATTGACTATTTTACTAGGGTAGAAGCTAGTTACTATTAGTATTAGCCATTAGGCACTCTCAAAAAGTATATAAAAAAAAAAAAGCATCTGACACTTCTGAAAAGTTTAAAAATTTGTTAGCAACTTTTAGATTGGTTGGCTACTTTGCGAAACCAATCATTCTCTTCATTTCTTGATTTTCTTGATTCTTGTAATTTTTATTGACCCCCTGTACACTCCTTATGGACTAGGGTGTCCCTTTTTTGATATCAATAAAACTTATTACTTATCAAAAAAATTTGTTAACAGCTTTTGTTTTCCTTACCTTTAGTTATCCTATATGGCAAGCCTTTTATCCGTGGGTCAAACAAGTTACATCTTATTTTGCGGTTACATGGGTTAAAGTGGGATAATTCTGTAAACGGTATGAAAGTGTAAACATTTCGAGATATATCAGGGATCACGGAATTTTTGTTTAAACTGATGGTACGGTACGGTTTAATAACACTGCCAGTGAGAGAGATTAGAGTAAAGAAGATTGAATAAGGACATTACCACCTATATCTTTCAATCATTAAAATCTCTCACAAAACTCACATTCCAGTTCCTCAATTCCTTGTCACTGTAACAAGGAATTAACTGAAGCATCTCACTGTAATGAACAAATGTACAAGTCAGGAAAGGCCATCCTCAATAGTTGGTCACCACACCAACTATCATGCCAAAATTGAACTCAGCTACCCTCCCCTACCTTTTAGTGGATATAGCGTAGGAACCTTTTTGACCCCACGCTATTAGTGGGCAGACTCGAGAATGTACTCTTCAATAACATTAACCTTGCCCTTTTTGACAAACACAATTTCTTCCAACCTAATAATCTGTGTTCCATCTGCTCTAATGCTTAAACTCATCACCCATAGGTCCCATACCACCCCAAGAAAACCTTTAAAATTTCTCAATTCTGTTTTCCACACTAACAACAATGATGAACAATGAGAGATAATAAGTAGGTAGACTTCGGAATGTTCTCTTCAATAACAATAACCTTGCCATTTTTGACAAACACAATTTCTTCCAACCTAATAATCTGCATTCCATCTTCTCTATAATAGGATTTCAAAACGACTTCGGCTTCAAGGACACCCCCAAAGGCATACCCAGTTAAGTCGTTGGTAAACACCCAATCTTAAATCAGAGGGTATCTGCAAGTTCTGGCCTATTCTGAACCTCACCGAATACCACCAGGAACCATCTCACTCTTACTTTGGTTTACTTTGAGGCCTGTCACAGCTTCAAAATAGGTCAACACCATTCAAATATAAAGAATTTGCTCATAATTTGCATCAAAAAATAATATTCTATCATCAGCAAATAATAAATGCAAGACGCACAAACCAACAACAACATTGGAGCCCAACTTGGAACCCCAAATATAGCCTCTCTTCTTAGTTCTCCTTAACATCGTATTGATGACCTCCACCAAAATGAATAACAAAAGGGGATAATGGGTCACCTTGTCTTAGACACCTCGAACTACTGACAAAGTTAGAGCCCCAAATAATATTGTGTTAATTAAAAGACAGATCAGACTATAACATGAAATTGGACTGAGAGTTTAATATAATTAGATGAGATGAGGATAGTAAAATTTGATTTTCAGGGCATATCAAAGAATGTTCACCCTAGTTATTTCTTTGCTCAATCATCCATAAAGATGGTCTAATCAGAAATGAAAATAATTTCTGTCATTTATCTTGTGAAAATTGTAATATTTGAATGGCTGATAATTTTTTTGGGTCTTGTCTTCTATATTTTCAAATGAAATCAGAGGAATCTTTCATCATGAATTAAAATTTCATTTATCTAGATTAAATCCTTTTCTTTCATAATTTTTGGAGGATGTTATCCATAGGATTAGGGTAGGATGGATGAAGTTTATGAGTGCAATTGAGATACCATATGACCTTACAATACTTATTAGGTTGACAATAAAGTTTTGTAATGTTATAGGACTGGCTATGCTTTACAATATTGATGTTGCGTTATCAAGATGTCATTTTCATAATTATAATTAAAATGAGAATACCATGGTGTGTGAGGCAAAATTCCAGAAATGATAGTCATGATTGAAGATATTCATTGAAAGTTGGGGTGTAGTAGTACTTCCTGAGGAAAAGTTTATGTTGAGTCTACTACGATGGTTTGGACATTTGCAACAAAAACTGGTGAATGCATCATGGTTTTTTATTTTATCTATTATTATTTAAAAAAAATTAAGTAAAATTTTATTGAAGAAATGAAAGGGGCTGACACAGGCTGTGAACTGTCCCATTTCAAAGAATACATATCCAAAAGAGAGACTAAAAAAACAAAAGACATCAAAGGATGCCCCCCTGGGCACTCATCCAATTCTTATGCTCTTTGATTAGAAAAGTAGGATTTTCAATTCCATCAAAGGGCCTCTTTTTTCTTTCATACCACAAATCCTACATGACGCCAAGAGGCAGGGCTTGCCACACCTTAGCTACTTTGTGGCAATGAAAATGTCCTTGACAACATTCCAGTAGATCAATCACAGATCTAAGAATCACCCAAAAAAAAAAACAAAAAAAAAAAAACAAAAAATGCAAAACAAATGACCACATGTCTGGTGAATGCATTAGTGTGAAAGACCGATTTTGATTCAAATGATATTATAGGTTAGAGGGAGGTTTAAATTAATGAGTTCAGTTGCAAATTTGATGGGCATATAAATGATGAGGAGCATGTTCATAGATAGTTGAGAAAGACTTGAGGGAAGTGGGATTTTAGGTTGTACATCTATGAAGGTGTATTAATATTAATGCATTTGGTTTCTACAGCTTATTTTTTTTGGATTTTGTAGTCCCTTTAGCTATCAGCTGATGAATCTCGGCCTGCTTTTATTTTTTGCACTTTTTTGTTTCTTTGTTCCCTTTGCATGTGTGTTTCCGGTATATTGTTTTTGAGTTTTAATGAAATCACATTACTTATCAATATATAGCATTGAATTTGTTTCATCTGATCTTGTTATTTGATGGCATGATGATCTTGGGCTGGATTACTATGCATTTGCTTTAAAGTTTGAATAGTTTTTTCACAGACTGAATGAATCTAGCAGATCTATGATTTGTAGGACTTCTGTCTTTGAAAATTGGCACATCACACAGACATACATCTAGCACGCATTTTGAAATGAATTATGGAATTTCCTTCATTTGCCAAATTTATGTACAGTATTTTATATGTATTTCGCGTTTTTGTCAAGAAACTTTATATACAGCTCTTATCTCTGACCTAAAAATCATGATCTAAATAGTTCTGCAATTTATGGTTCAGCCGCACGCAAATAGACGCTAAAGAACAAATGAACATATATTTAAAGTGTGATATAACTGTTAATTGTTCAGCTATTCATGTTCATTTGATATAACTATGCTTAAGGGTTTTGCCGAGAATTTGTTATTGAGATAATTATAGATGTGGAAGTTGTATTTACTTCATAAGAGCACATGGTTGCCCTTGCCTGTCGAAGGTAGGAAAGTATGTGTTTTATGACACTTTTGTGCATTATAGGTTGGACAGTTGGGAGAAGTTTCCAATAAGGCAAATAATGCAGAGCTTAAGTTGTTTCTAGAAGTAGAACTTGGGCAGGTAATGTTGTCTTTCACATCTGATGAGGTGATCCCCCTCTGGCTGTTTGAGTAGATCTTTTGATAAATATTAATGGAATCGGTTTATCATTGAGTGGCATGGATTCTCTCTTTTGTGCTGTTACTGATCTGCATAATCACTCAGGATTTGCAGCCTGTTCCTCCTCCTAAAAGGACGAAAAGAGATATTCTGCTATTCTTTAAGCTATATGACCCATCGAAAGAGGAGCTCCGGTAGTTTCTATTTCCTTCTTCTCCTTGTTAGAGTTGCAGAAAGCACTCATGCTTTTCTTCTATAATATCAGATATGTTGGGAGGCTTTTTGTTAAGGGTAGTGGTAAGCCAGTGAAAATATTGGCAAAACTAAATGAAATGGCTGGATTCAGTGCTGATGAAGAAATTGAACTTTATGAGGTAAGTTTAACTTTTTATTTCTTATCTAATTTCAGCAGTTACCTTACTCATCCTATTTGATATTCAGGAAATAAAGTTTGAACCTGCTATCATGTGTGAATGCATTGACAAGAAGATGACTTTCCATGCGAGTCAGGTATGTTATAGACGACTAATTGCAAATGCTTTGCTTTGGGAATTGTTTTCAGATGTAGTTCCCAAATTTTCTGTTTGTTTGTTCCATAACTTTTCTCTATAGTTGTCTTCTGTATGAAATTGCTTATCTACTTTCTTTTATGGCCTTATTTTCATTTGCATTTTTCAGCTCGAAGACGGGGACATTGTTTGCTTTCAGAAATCCCCTCAAGTTGGAAGCAGTGATCAATATCGCTATCCAGATGTTCCTTCATTCTTGGATTATGTGAAGAATCGTCAGGTACAGAGTGAACCTTTACAATTCGGAGATCAGGATCTCCCTGTTTTTATGCTACATGTTGAGCTTTTGCATTATTGTGGGTATGTGGTCTTCATGGTGCACCAACCTTGCATGCTGCATTTGCTTGTGTTGTCAAGTTTGAGCACTTGTTTTGATTAAAAGTATGTTATCAATTCGTAAATTAAAACAGTCAGTTAACTACTATAGACTAGCCCAAACAATATATAACGTCTATGGTAGTGTTTTGAAATCTTCCAAGGGGCTAATATTTGTTCTATGTCAGTAGAATTGGCATACAGTCATGCCTGGTTAATCATTTGACTCATGCTAAACCAGCTTATGTATTGGATTGGGTTCTAGTTTACCCCATTTTGTTGGGTCATAATGATGTTTTCCCGGTAACTTTTTCTTCTTTTCTCCCTTTTGACCTTTGACAGGTTGTAGAATCTGTTCCCCGGGCTCAAACCAAAACAAAAGTCATTCCTTCCACCCAAGAGGCTTCTGTTCAAGAAATGACTTCTGATGAGAAAATAGAATCCAATGCTGAAAGGGGAGACTCAAATCAGGCGTATGCCGAAAATCCTCAAAAGAAAGAAGACTTTGCAGAAGCTACTTCCAAAAACCAAGAGGGTGAAAGCACCCAAATAGACTCTGATCCACTGTTCTCATTACTTTCTCCTGATTTGAGAGCAACATGTTCTCAGTTGCTCTCAAAATATCCTGAGACGATGAAGGATACTAACAAGTGGACATTGTCTCTTAGGGGCTTTCTTTTGGGGCAAATTGGGTTTGTAGTGTCCCAACTGCAATCAAAAGGCAAAGATAATTGTCTAGATCTTCCCCTTGATGACTTCCTTTCCATACTAAGTGAGGCTGAGGGCTTAAGTGTCAATGTCGACTGGTTAAAGAGCCGTGTCACTGCATTGAGGGACTTAAAGAAGGCAGGACCCTCTGTTCATGCTTCCTTGTCCTCACTCCGCAAGTTGAGAGATAAAGAAAGTTCTTGTATCAACAAAGCGAAGGAAACAGAGTCAGCTTTAGAGGTACATGGCACTTCAATCACTCAGCTCCAAGAATCTATTAATAGACTTAAAGTGGAATTGACATCCAAGCAAGAAGCCAATTCTGCCCTTCAGGCTCAGTTAGAAGGTGTTACAGCAGAACGCAGTTCTTTGAGGAAAGAAATTGAAAAGTTGGAAGGTGAGCTAGGAGCTCTAAGCCACCCAGACTTCTCTTTTGAAAATATTAGTTCTCTCACAAACATTATTTAATTTTCAAGTTGTAATATTTTATGGTCTTAATAGGCCATTTGATTGTATTATAAACTTTTCTATGCTTTATTCAGTTAGGATATTAAACTTTGCATGCATATCATGAACAGTAGAATATAAAGTAACTGAATAGAAAGACTTTGTTTATAATGATATAAGTATTGTGGAACATAATGTTAGTTTGACATCATGGAAACAAAAGATATTTTTACAAGATTAAGTATGGTATTTCTTAAGGTGAGCTTCGCTAATGGGGCCATATGCCTTTATACCTGCCTAATCTTTCAGCCAATAATGTCCAATCTGATGTGCTTTTTCCACTATGTAAGGTCCTTCCCACTTTGGGGAAAACTTGTGCATGACAGCTCTAGCCACTTCTCGTACATGAGGAGCAGTTTTCCAAACAAGTTCCTCAACTTGAAACCTTCTCTCTTTAACTTGGCCTTCATGCCTAACCTTCATGTTAGCCCAGTAAAGGCATTTATGAGAGGCAACATTATCCCGCTTTTCTTCAATAATTTTTAAAGCAGCTTCTTTGGGTATTCTTGAGTTCTCTGTGAGCTTTACAGTTGGCCTTACCAAATCTATTAGGATGACAAACTCCGTGCCATATACTAGAGAAAAGGGTGAAGCTCTTGTAGCTTATGATTTGGTTGTCCTATGAGCCCACAAAGCTATAGGAAGCTCCTCTCTCCATCCCTTTCCATTCTCTTTAGTTACTTTTCCCAATATTTTCAGAAATCTTTTGTTGGAGGCCTCAGCTTGACCATTTTCTTTGGCATAAAAAGAGTATGTTTGGTAAAAAAAAATTTTATCAGTTTTCTGTTTTCAATGACTATTTTTTGTCTCCAATCACAAAAAACTTGTTTGGTAAACTCAAAACTACATAAAAGAGAAAATAATTTTTGTTTCTAATTTATAAAGAAAAATGAAAACAACCAAAGGGCTCTTTTCAGTTTTGTGTTTTTTTTAGGCTTGTGAAAACACGGGAAAAACATGTCATTTTACAACTTAAATGAATCAGCTCTTTGGTTTGAACTGTGCAACTAAACTTTGAATTTTATTCATATATTTTTTTCTCTTTGCTACTACTTCACATAATTTTTTCTTTATTTTTTGCTGCGCCTCTAGTTCATCACAGAGAGACTAGAGAATGAAACCAAAGACAGGGGTACCAAGTACAGTAAAACCTACTCCCTTTCTCTCTCTCCCATCCAGTTTTATTCTTTGCGACTCTAATTTATCTTTGTCTCTGTCTCTGTCTCTGTCTCTCTGTCTCTCTGTCTATTCCTTATTTCATATTTCTATTTTCTATTAGCAAATTTACTCAATCTTTTACCGTTTTTGGTGATCCATCAATCAAAGGTACATATCTAAAATAATATTTTACCATCTATATATGTAAGACCTACTTTAACTTTGAATAAACTACTGTTAAAAGGACAACTAGCTTTATAGAATCCATCTTAGGGATTGATGTGATAGAATAGTACGTTTGGTTTAATTTATAGGTATATAATAGTGTTAGCACATTTGGTTTTTTTTTATAGACATATAATACTGTCCTAGTTTATAGGATTCTAATTTTATAGGTAAATAATAATGCAATTGCAGTGTGAGATTTAACAAGTGTTGTATGGTTCATACTAAAAAAAAAAAAAAAAAAAAATTTTTTTTTTTTTTTTTTTTTTTTTTTTTTTTTTTTGAATTCTGTGAAATCTTTTTGGATTGTAATGAATTTCTTAACAAGGTGATTTCATATAATAAGCTATCCTTGTGTAGCAACTATGCAATGGTTTAAGTTTGTTCTCTTTTTCAACAGTTTATACAAATTGTATCTAAAATTTAATGTCAATATCTCCTTTTATTTCTATATTTGTTGATATGGTGGTTTGGCATTTGTTCTGAGGTTATTCCTTAGAGCAGCCACAGTAGATGTGAGATATGTGCCAAATGCTAAATATTTAGCACATATCCAACACCAATCACAAAAAAGAGCTTCCCTCAGATATTGCATATTTTGTAAAATTATTCCATTTATGTCCGTACCGTTGCAAATTTGCAACGGTATGGACATATGTGGTAAACCAAAAATTATTATTTTATTTGACTTTTCTCACTCCTCTCATTTCTTTATTTGATTTTCTCTCTCCCTTCTCAGAATCTGTCTGTCTCTCTCTCTCTCCCAAGTTCCCAACCCATTCTTCCTCTTCTCATAATCAGGCACGAGCAAGAAGAAGGTGGCGCAAAAGAAGGTAGTGGCGGCGGTGGCCAATAATCGTCATCCTCCACAACCACCACTGCAGCAACAAAACCCAAATCCAAAAAAACCCAACAAACCCACCACAGCACCACCATATCTTAACCCACAACCATCGGAATCCACAACTCCATCGGAACCCACTACTCTATCGAAATCCACAACCACCTCCATAGCAAATCAAACTCAACCCACAGATCCATTATTTGAGACCACAACCATAAACCAAAGCCATAAACCACCGTAGACCCACGCTCTATGGAGACCATCGCCGACCATCGCCAACCACCGCGGAGACCATCGTCGGCCATATTTTTCCAAACCGAGTGACAATATTTTTCCAGACAAACTTCTTTGCGTCAATGTCTCTGATGTTAGCTAGAGGTTTACCTTTAACCTATTTGGTGAAATAATCTATGTTGACTAGAAGATACTTCTTGTTTCCTACTGCTTTAGGGAATGGACCCACGATATTTAAGTCCCATTAAGCAAATGTCCATGGGCTAAATAATGGATTAAGAATTTCACCTGGTTAGTGTATGTTTGGTGCAAACCATTGACATTGATCGCACTTTTTAACATATTCATGGGCCTCTTTTTGCATATTTGGCAACTAATAGCCTTGGGTAATGACTCTATGTGCTAAGGATCTACCTCCAGTATGGCTTCCATAGATTCCTTCATGTAACTCATCGAGGAGTGATTCAGCTGCTTCAAGATGTATGCATAACAAATACGGTCCTGAATAGGAACGTTTGTACAATTTATGGTTATCGGATAGCCAGAATCTAGTAGCCTTCCTTCGAACTTTGTCAGCTTCTAACCTTACTTCAGGCAAAGTATCCTCCTTCAGGAATTGAATTATAAGGTCCATCCAACTTGGCTCAGCTCTGATTTGATGAATTTGGACTGTCTCTTTTCTTATCTCCGTGGGTTTATGTAAGTTCTCGATGAGGATAACTCAAGGCAGATTTTGTGCCGAGGATTTTGCAAGCGTGGCCAGAGAATCAGCATGTGCATTACCATTTCTAGGGATGTGTAGCAAGTTAAAAGATTCAAACTCTGACTGTAGACATTTAACTTGGCTCAAGTACCCTTGCATTCTTTCATCTTTCACCTCAAATTCTCCTTGTACTTGACCGACGACTAGCCTTGAGTCCGAGAACATTTCCATTGATTTTCCTCCCATTCTTTGAACCATTGTCATTCCCATCAGTAGAGTTTCATATTCAGCCTCACTATTTGTGGCTGTGAAGCTTAGTCTTAGTTACTTTTCAATGATGATCTTTTCTAGAGATATTAATACTAGCCCTACTCTGGAACCTTTCTGATTTGCTGCACCGTCTACATACACCTCCCAAAATGAGGGGCCTTTCTGAGAGATCACGCGAACTGATTTTTCATCCATGTTCTGTGTTAGTTTCAATTCTTCTAATGAGGGCTCAATGAACTCGGCTACTAGATCCGCGAAGACTTGTTCCTTTGTGGAGGTACGGGGTATATACTTTATGTCAAAAGCCCCTAGGACAGTACTCTATTTAGCTATTCTCCCTGTATAGTCAGCACTTCTAAGTATTATTTTAAGCAGAAGTTAGGTGAAAACAATAACCGTATGTGCTTGGAAATAATGAGGCAACTTCCATGTACCAAGCACTACTGCCAAGATGGCTTTCTCTAGTGGCAGATAACGAATCTCGGCCTCATGTAGTGACTTACTCACGTAATAAACTGACCTTTGCACACCACGATCCACTCGTATTAACACCAAACTTACTACATAAGGAGCCACAGCGATGTAGGCAAACAAGACTTCATCTGGCTCAGGGCTAGACATGATTGGTGGCCGACCTAGATAGTTTTTAAGTTGCTGCAAAGCTAAAACACATTCTTTAGTCCATTCAAATTCTTTCCACTTATTGATCTGTAAGAAGAAAGGCCTACACCTATCTGCTGATCGAGAAATAAATCGGCTCAGAGCGGCAGCCATTCTAGTCAATTTTTGGACTTCTTTGGGATTCCGAGGAGGTTGTAAATTGTTGATGGCCTTTATCTGATCGGAGTTGACCTCAATTCTCTTGTGAGTTACCATGTAACCCAAGAATTTGCCTGATCCCACACCAAATGAGCATTTAGACGCAACTTGTATCTTCTAAGAACTTCAAAAATGTTTCCGTGATCTTTCACATGCTCAGAAACAATCTTGCTCTTCATCACCATGTATTTATGTAAATCTCAATACTCTTACCTAACTGTGGCTCAAACATCCTTGTCATCATTCTTTGGTAGGTGGATCCCACATTTTTTAAGCCAAATGGCATCATTTTGTAGTGGTAGTTCCTAATATGGGTGACAAAAGCAGTCTTCTCTTGATCATCCAAGGCTAATGGTATTTGGTGATAACCTTGAAAAGCATCTAGGAAACTCATCTGAGGATGGCCAACAGTGGCATCTATTAGCTGGTTTATTTTGGGCATAGGGAATGGATCCTTAGGGCAAGCCTTATTTAAGTCAGTGAAATCTACGCACACTCGCCATTTTCCATTCTTCTTCTTCACCACCACAGTATTCGCTAGCCACTCAGGGTAAAATACTTCTTTAATGGTTCCAGCTTGTTTAAGCTTCGTTACTTCCTCTCGCATTGTATTAGCGTGCTCCTTGGATGGGCGCTGAGGAGGTTGTTTCCTACGGGTGATCAATGGGTTAACCTTTAGGTGGTGACATATGAATTCTGGATCCACCCCCGGGGCTTCATAAGCATTTCAGGCGAATACATCGATGTTTCTTTTAAGGAATTCTATCAGCTCTTCCTTCTCTTGAACAGGTAACTGAGATCCAACCTGAAAGAACTTCTTCGGATCACCTCCAATAGCAACTTTTATCAAATCTTCACACATTGCACCCTCGGCTGAATCATCAATGGGCAATGCTAGAGGCTTTAACTGCTATAAATCTTTTCCAGCATAGACCGAGGACTTAGCCTCGGGCTTATGCTGAATGGCAGCCACTAAGCTTTGTCTAGCTATAGATTAATCTCCCAAAATTTCATTGACTTGGCCTTCAGATGGATATTTAACCTTCTAATGCAAAGTAGAGGAACTACCTCTAGCGTATGAAGCCAAGGTCTAGCCACGATTGCAGTATAGGGTGAGTACGCATATACAACAATGAAATTTACCTCTACTACCTCTGGACCAGTCTGCATAGGTAGTCATATTTGGCCCTTCGGAATAACAACTTTTCAGTTGAAACTCACCAGGGAGGAACTATAAGGCGTTAAATCATTAGGTTTTAAGTTCAGCCCCTTATAGAAATCAAGGTATATTATCTCAGCTCTATTGCCCTAGTCCACCATTATCCTCTTCACATCATATCCCCTAATTCTAAGGGTGATTACCAAAGCGTCGTCATGGGTTGGATGGTTCCAATCTTATCTTCGTCCGAGAATCCTAGAACTGGTGAAATATCCATTTTAGTCCTCTTCGGATCTTGATTTTCGTCTCCTGTGGGTAAACGGGCTATAGACATTACTCTGGATGGGTAGGACCCTGTTCTTCCAGGTGCAGCAAAGATGACATTGATATTTTCCAAGAGGGTCTTGAAGAAACATCTCTTCGAGATTCTGAGCTTGCTTGGCTCCCCTGACCACTAGAATGATGTAGGAGTTGTTTTAATTTACCATCGTAGACAAGCTGTTCCAAATGATCTCAGAAACTCCTACAATTTTTTGTGGTATGCCCATGATCCCGGTGGTACTGGCAATAGAGATTATGATTACGTCTTTCAGGATTTCCCATCATCTTATTCGGTCGTTTGAAGAACAGTTCATTTTTAATTTTGTCTAAAACTTGATGCACCGGCTCTCGGAATACAGCGTTGACTGCTTGAAGATTTTCCGATCTGGACTGTCCTGCAAAATCTCTCCGTGGTTAATTGTTACTATAACGATCTGACCTGAAATCCCTCATCTCTTAAGAGATAACCTTATCCTTCCCCTTCCCTTGTTGTTGATCCTCTTCAACCCTTTTATACTTGTCAATCCTGTCCATCAGTTGACGCACACTCTTGACAGGTTTTCCAATCAGAGATTTGCTCAAACCATGATCAATGGGGAGACCAAGCTTAAATGTATTGAGGGCCACTTCGTCAAAATCTCCATCCATCTCATTAAACATCTCCTAGTACCTATCTGAATACGTTTTCAGGGTTTCACCCTCTTGCATGTTCAAGGATAACAGGGAAGCTAAGGGCCGGGTAACTCTTCGACAGGTGACAAAACGGGAACCAAATGCTTGAGTAAGCTCTTTGAAGGAGTTAATAAAATCTGCTTTCAGGCTATCGAACCATCTCATCGCTATTGGTCCTAGATTGGAGGGGAAAACCTTACACATCAAAGTTTCATCCTTGGAATGGACAGCCATTCTTTGGTTGAAATGGCTCACATGTTCCACAGGGTCTGTTCGACCATTATAGATAGTGAACGTTGGCTGATGAAAACGACGAGGAAGTCTTGCCTCTTCAATCCTACGTGTGAAAGGCGATCTGGAGATTTGGTTTAAGGCTTTGCTCATAGCGTCATTTCCTACACCTTCATAAGAAAAGGATTCACTAGCTGGGGTTCGATACCTCCGCCTATAATTAATATCTTGTTTGTCATCAGAATTGTCATCAGAGTTTGAGGAAGTCCGCTTCCTCTTTGCATGGCGCAACTCCCTTTTTAATTGATCAATCTCTAGTTGCATGTTCTTGTTATTCTCTGCATGAGACATATGACTTCCAACTCGTGATTGATTTTGGTTAGTATGTGTGGTATGTACACTACCTTCACGATCACCTCTCTACTCTAGGTTGAGAAAAGGATCAACGTGTTGGGATGCCTTGGATTCTGCTGGTTGTTGACCTGGTTCTGCCATCATCAACCGTTGCTCTTACACTTGCTTAAGCTCTTCCCACAGACGGCACCAATTGTAGGGTCAAGATTTGAAGCCCAAGCGCAAAAGATGTAGGATGTGAGCCTAACGAGCCCAATACAATGAATTTGTAGAGAGTAGGTGAAAGAGCTGAGTTGTTTGTGAATTAAACAACAGTTCATAAAGGTTTAAAAGATGAACAAGTACAAAAACAAACTTGAAACTTGAATAAACTGATGTCCGAGGAGATAAACTATTGTTTAAAAAGATAATGCAATTCTTAGAGCTACAGTAAATTTTCCTTCTTCTTCTCTTCCTCTCTTTCTCGATCCCTCCCTCATGAAACGTCTTTTACATTTATATAGTTTTCTTTTAGACGATTTCTATCGTACACTTGTTCTTCATCTAAACATTCACTTGAGTATATGTTCCATCAGGTATCTTCTTTGGTTCTTCATGAATGGTGGTAGTTGAGACTGCACTGTTCAGGGGTCTTCTCCATATAAATGCGACCAGAAAAGTTGCTGCAGTGTATTTAATGCTGTGGTAGCAGCTTTTCTTTTAGATATTTCTCTATTCTTATCATCTTTATATGTACCTGAAGTTCATCCTTTTCATTGGAACTTCTTGGAAGGTTACCTAAACTGCCCAGGTATTTGTTTGACCGATATTCTTCACACCTGAGGAGAATACACTCCTCGGACTATATTCCTCTATCTTTTTTTTATGTGATTCTTTATTCCGGGGCCTTTCTTAATCATTTACTACTCCTCGGACGTACCCACATCTTCAAATAGGGCCCAAGGCCCAATATATAAATTTGGGCTTTTATCCCCACAGCAGTTCATCCTCTTCAAATAAGGAAGAGGACGATGATATGTTTTTCCTGCTTATGTTTGTTGAGAATAAAAACAACCATATTCCTAAGAAGCTTCA
The DNA here is from genome assembly GCF_002906115.3 of Quercus suber. Taxonomy (NCBI): domain Eukaryota; kingdom Viridiplantae; phylum Streptophyta; class Magnoliopsida; order Fagales; family Fagaceae; genus Quercus; species Quercus suber. The sequence continues at coordinate 317,264 of NW_027070066.1, forward strand.
ACTAATCTCTATGTTGATTGGTGATGCATTTATAAAAGAGATATTGAATGGCAATCCTCGAACATATTATGAGTTATTCTGCATGGATAGGCCAATATTTACAAGTCTTTGTAACTATTTGAAAACACATAAGTTCTTAACGAACTCACGCTAGATTACAATGGAGGAGGCAGTTAGTATGTTCCTATTAATAGTGGAACATAATGTAAGGATAAGGCTAATAGCATATCGTTTTCAGCACTTAACTGAGACAGTGGACAGGCAATTTAAGGAAATTGTAAGAGCAATATGTTGCCTAGGAAAATTCATTATACGTCATTCTTAAAGCAATGAAGTGCATCCATATATTGCTAATAATACCAAATTCTTTCCATATTTCAAGGTAATCCCAAATTATTGTTCATTTTATAATACAAATATTATTTGCTCGCATATGTTAATACTTGTGTTTATATTTTATCTAGAAATGTATAGGCACAACTAGGGGTGTCTACGGGTCGGAGCAGGTCGGGTCGGCTTTGTGTCCAAACTGAACTCGACTCGACCGTCTTCGTGGGGAAGATTTCAACCCGTAACCGACCCGAACGCAGTTTTAGATCAACTGGGTCGGGTTGTATTGGATTTCGGGTGTGAATCAGTCGATTCTAGGTTTTTCGATTTCGCCGAATTTTGGCCGAAATCTGGTCGAATCTCGTCAGATCTGGTCGGATCTAACGATATTTGGCCAATATTCCTTTGTATCTATGGAAATATGGTCGAGATCTAACAAGATTTTGTTGAGTTAGAGTTGAGCTTACCGGAGTTTGGTCGAGTTTTAGTAGATTTGGCTAGATTCACTGGATTTAAGTTTATCGGAGTGAGGATTTAAGCGGATCTGAGTAAAGGAAGGCCAAATGTGGCCGGATCGAAGCTGAGAAGCCCAAACGTTGCCGGATTTCAGCCTTCTTTTTGTGGTTTTGTCGTGCGGGTCGGGTAGATCGGGTTTTTAAGGACGGAACCCGCCACTCGACTCGCTGGGGTCGGGTTCTAAAGATTGGGACCCGTCAGAGGTGTCATTCCGGTTGTGACGGGTCGGTTTCGGTCGGGTTGGTCGGTTCCGACGAGTCATCGGGTACTCTAAACAGCCCTAGGCACAATTAATGGAACATATATCAGTGCACGGGCTTCAGCATCAAAGCAAGTTAGCTATAGGAATAGAATGGTCAAAATCACCCATAATATAATGTGTGCATGTGATTTTGATATGAAGTTTACATTTGTTTACACAGGTTGGGAGGGTACAACCAATGACTCACGAGTATTTTTAGATGCACTTCAAAGGCCAGAAAATAATTTCCCATGGCCTCCATTTGATAAGATATATTGATGTCTCACTTATATATTTACAATTTTCAAGTTTAATCCATTCACCATGTCATACTTATCTCTATCTTATTATTTTTTGTTAGATGGCTACTATTTAGTGGATTTTGGTTATCCATGCACCTTGGGGTTTCTACCTCCATACCATACTGAGAGATACCATTTACAAGACTTTTGAGGTGGGGATCGTCTTGAAGGTGCTAAAGAACTTTCAATTATAAGCATTCCTCTCTTCATAATGTAATTGAAAGATGTTTTGGTGTTTTAAAGGCACAATTTCCAGTCTTAAAAATGATGCCCGTTATAAACCATGTCGACAAGAGAATGTGATGAGAGCTTGTTGCACAATTCATAACTTCATTTGAATGGCAACAAAAAATGATCGCTTGTTTACTTAGTTCAATATTGATAACCTTACTGTTGAAGGCGAAGGTAGGAATAATTCGGGTGAGTCATCGCACATCATTGACTTAACTGATCAAGCCGCTAAAGCTATGGCAACTTACAGGAATCAAATTGCAGGATTGATGTTGGCAAATAATAGGCATCATTGATGCCACGTTATTTATTTATGTATTTTTTGGATGAAATTGATTCCCTGGAAAGTGATGCCATGTTGTAAACTTTAGTTATTGATTATCCTTTTTAACACTTAATTAAAGTATTATAGTTTTAGTCTTACTTATATGATTAAAGTATTAGGCTTGAATGTTATATACAAAACATTTGATTTTATAATTCCTCTAGGTGTAAGGATTTTAAATACTTTGGAGCAAACGTTTTTTTGAATTAGAATAGGTATAATTTAAAAAAAAAGAAAAAAACTAACCAAACAAAACAAAATTCAACTTTTTCAAAAACAACTACCAAACAAATTTCCAGAATTTTGTTTTTGGAAAATGTGTTTTTCCTTTCAAATAACCAAACGTGTTTTTCATCTTGAGAATAGAAAATTTTTATTTTTTTGTTTTTTTGTTTTTCCTTTGAAAATAAGAAACTGAAAATAGTTACCAAACATGGCCTAAGGTGTCGATGTTATGTGAGAGATGGAGTACCATTCTGTCAAACGACGTACATCATTATTCAGGAATGGTGTGCCATTGTCAGAAGTAATTTACTTAGTACCCCAAAATGACATATTATATTCTTCCTCAAGAAATTAGCCACTGAGCTACCTGTTACTTTCTTCATGGCCACAGGTTTCACCCACTTAGTAAATAGCTTAAGGGCTACCAATATCCATGTACATCCTTCAGAAAAGGGACTTATAGGACCTATAAATCCAGCCCCCAGCTGTGGAAAGGATATGGAGCCAAAATTGGATGGAGATTCTAATGGTTGGTGTGTATCTTATCCCCTCGCATTTGGCATTCATGATACTTCTTGGCAAAGTGATCGAAATACCCCTGAAACTTATTACAGGAGTGATAGGCCTAGTAATGTATATTAGGTCATGGGCCCTGTCTGAGGACACTTACTAGTCTGAGGACAAGGGAACATTAATGTAGAAGTGTGAGCTAGTAAATAGTGGAAAGTGACTGGTCATAAGAGTTCAGGGAGGTGGTACGAGGACAAATTCCTCCTCGGTTGTAACGGTGTAGAAGTCAGAAGCATTAACCTGCCATCAAGAGCAACATTTCGGGAAATTCCACTATTAAGGATGAGTATCAGGAAGGAACGAGACATGGGGAAGGTAAGAAATATTTGAGGAAAGGCTACTACCATCGCATTAAATGCTCTACAGCTAACTTTCTTGCCGCATTAATGTGGAAGTGATATCCGAACAGTGATTTTCAGTCTTACAGCTACTCCCAAAGACTTCAGGAAGGTGCTGATAGGATAAGAAACAAAGCCAATAGCTTGATCTACACGTGAAGGGTGGAGATAGAAGAAAGAGGATAGTATAAAAGAGAAAGAAGCCCCACGGTGGGAAGGGGGGAAAAACACTGTAACAACATGAACTAGACTTGTAATCAAATCCAAACGAAATATATACAAGAACTAATTTCCTTGGATTGTGCTGAGGATGATTTTCATTGGGTAAAACTAGTTTTTCTTTACTTTCTTGTCATTTGGATCCACTATAGTTATTATCCAACTCAGTAGAACCTAGTTTTCTAACCTACTCTCTATAAATTTATTATATTGGGCTCGTTAGGCCTAAATCCTTTTACATTTTGGACTTAGGAACCAAATTGTGTCCTTATAATTAGCGCCGTTTGTGGGAAGTTTCTTGTGTTGTAGTTAGTTTAATGTTCAGTTATGGTAGATTCAGGTCCGAATCGAGGGGAGTTTATTGGTTCCCAACGTCAAGACCTGTTTCTCAACCTTGAGCAAAGAAGGGACTGGGAAGTTAGTGTGCATACTGCGCATACTAGTAGGAGCCAATCTCGAGGTGGGAGTCACGTCTCTCATAAAGAGAACACTAGGAGCATGCAACTAGAGATTGACCGTTTGCGAAGGAGGTTACGTTGTGAGCGACGTTGGGGAACTTCATCAAGTTCTGGCACCTCTTCTGATGATGATAGTGATAATAGCTACTGCCCCAGGTCCAAGACTCCTCCCAGTAAGTCTTTTTCGTGTGATGAGGATCACCATTATAGGCGTAAAAGGGAGAGTCTGCCTCGTAAAGGTCTGGGTAATGATGCTATGGGCAGGGCTCTTAATTAGACTTCTAAATCTGATCATATACCTTAGATAAATTGATATTTTCTCTTATTTGTTTAAATATTAAACAAAAATTTGGTCATGTCTAGCTCTTCGGACCACATACCTTGGATAAATTAATACTTCTTATTGTTTGTTTAAGTATAAAACAGAATCTTGGTCATGCCTGACTCCTCGGACCACATACCTTGGGTAAATTGATATTTTACCTTATTTGTTTAAGTATTAAATAGAACCTTGGTCATGCTTGGTTCCTCGGACCACATACCTTAGGTAAATTAATACTTCTTATTGTTTGTTTAAGTATCAAACAGAACTTTGGTCATGCCTGGCTCCTTGGACCACATACCTTGGGTAAATTGATATTTTCTCTTATTTGTTTAAGTATTAAATAGAACTTTAGTCACGTCTGGCTCCTCAGACCACATACCTTTGGTAAATTTATACTTCTTATTGTTTGTTTAAGTATCAAACAGAACATTGGTCTTGTCTGACTCCTCGGACCACATACTTTGGGTAAATTGATATTTTCTCTTATTTGTTTAAGTATTAAACAGAACTTTAGTCATATCTGACTCCTCAGACCACATACCTTTGGTAAATTTATACTTCTTATTGTTTGTTTAAGTATCAAACAGAATTTTGGTTATGCCTAGCTCCTCGGACCACATACCTTTGGTAAATTAATACTTCATATTGTTTGTTTAAGTATTAAACAAAATCTTGGTCAAATCTAGCTTCTCGGACTACATACCTTGAGTAAATTGATATTTTCTCTTATTTGTTTAAGTATTAAATAGAACATTGGTCATGCCTGACTCCTCAAGCCACATACCTTGGGTAAATTAATACTTTTTATTGTTAGTTTAAGTATTAAATAGAACCAGCCATGCTGAATGGCAAAGGCCTTCATTGTAGTAAGTTGATCAAATGGACACTCTTGAGCATCATTTAAAGCATTTGCAAGTATATCTATGATCTGTTTGTGAACTAATTATCACCTGCAGTTCCTTAAACTTATTGATAAGTGGAGGGTTAGGTGGAGCCCGGTATGGATGGATGCTCTACCATTGTGTATGTTTTTGAAGTTAAGGGTATACTTTGTTGAGATTGTAGGCTTAAAAGGTTTAGTCTGTCCTGTTGCTGATCATGTGGGATGTAGTAACTATGTTATCACTTATGCATATAACTAAATAGGGCTATATCTCATTGTCACATTGATTAAGTGTGCAATAAAGTAGAAACTATGTTAAGATTCATACAAATACCACAAGTGTAAAAGAAAAGCTCATAATTATCATTAAGCTAAGCCTCGGAAGAGGCAAATTGATTACAAAAGAAAAAAAAAAGAAGAGGAAGAAGAAAGCTACTCTAAAGACTATTTCATTTTTATTACAAGCTTGTCTTTCGCTGGGGTCTTGGTGGGTTGGCCAGTTGTTGCTGCTGAGGATGCTGGGCCTTTACCCTTGGATTCTTCCTTGGCAAGAATGGGGAAAGTTGCCAAAACCAGCTCATGGCTTTGGGAAACCACCCCTCACTCGGAAGAATCCTTAGGTGCAGTTGGAGGCTTTGTAGTTTCATAGGCGACCTCCTTTGGGTTTTCTTTTTCCTTCTCAGCTGTGCCAACTTGATCTACCCCTTTTGGAGGACTGTTGGAAGGAGGAAGGTCCTTGGCCAATATCTCATCGATGGAGCTCGGATCCTTGGGGGTTGCATAATCCTGGGAGATTAAGGAGTCTAGTGCCCAGATTGCAGGAGGATAGTAAACATTCTCTGCTCTCCTAAGTGCTGAGGAGGCCTCAACCCCAACCAGGTTGAGGGCCTCATTCCATACCTGGAGGCAGTATGTTCTACATACCCCCAAGATCTCAGCCTTAAGGGCCTTCTTGGTCTTAGCTACCCTTACATCATAGCCATCTTGTTCGGCCTGGTCCTTAACTTTCTTAGTATCCTCTAGTTTTTTTTTTTTTTTTTTTTATTTTTTTTTTTTAATTTTTTTTAATTTTAATTTTTAGCACTATTTTTTTTTTTTTTTTTAATTTTTTTTTTTAATTTTTTTTAATTTTAATTTTTAGCACTTTTGTTTGCTCCTTGGCTACATCTAGCTCATCCTCAGCCTGACGAAGTTGCTTGCGTTGAGTCTCGACTTGCCTTTTTGCCCTTTCCAAAGCAGCCTTAGCGCTCTTCTTCTTCTTGTCAGCCTCGGTGAGCTTGATGTTCAGCTCCTTGATTCTCTTTTCGACCACGTTAAAGGCCTCAACAATAGCAGTACGCTTGCCGTCCTTGTCCTTCATTTGTTGGTGAGTGATATTCACCAACTCCTTAGCCCAAAAAGTAGCTTGAACGGCCTGCAAAAGAAACGTAGCAGTGAGCAAAGGCAAAAAATAAAAAATAATAATAATAAAAATAATAATAATACAGCAAAGAGAAAGGGGACTTGGCTTAAAATACTTACCATGGCGAGATCTCTCTTCAGACCTAGAAACACCTCGTGTCTTTTCATGGTCCTCAGATCGGCCATGTTGTCAGGCAGTAGTAAGGCCTGCTCTACAACGTCTGCTACATACCCGACCTTCCTTTGTTGGAAGTCCATTATCGAGGAGTTCGAAGGAAGAGGGGACCTGTCTAACACTAGAGGGGGATTCCAGTTTGGAACCTTGGTGCAAAGGTCACGTCCCCTATCCCAAGGTGCCCCATCGCTAGAGGACCTCGTTTGGGTAGTCTTGGCTACCTTAGCCCTTCTTTAAGGCTCATTCTCTTTGGGAGGGGCACCTCGGCCCTCTTCCATCACATCCTTTCCCTTTTACTTCCGTTTCCTCTTCTTATTTGCAGGTTCAGGTTGGGGGTCATGAGGAATGGGAAGAGAGGGGTGTTTAGCTTGATCGGCCACCTCGGGTGCCTTGCCCCTTACTTGAGACTCCATGATCTCTAGAAGGCTAGCTCTGGACTTGCGTTGTATCCATGATTGTCAAAATTGCAATCCGGATCGTAAAATCGCATGATTTTACGATCTCACCTCACCAAAAAGTTTAAAATCGTAGCAAGACCGCAAAAATGGTAGGATCGTGTAGGATCGCATAGGATCGTATGGGATTCTACCGATCCTACCGATCCTACCATTTGGCTTGATTTTTTTTAAAAAAAAAAATTTCAAGTGGGATTCATTTGGGTAAGATAATCCACCTAAACCCACAAGCTCAATGGGTTATCAAAAGCCTAATAATGAATTGAAGTCCCAAATTTACCCCTATGTCAACATAAAATCTCAAAAAAAATCTATAGTACTTAAGTTTAACGTTTTAAAAAACAAAACCTAAAATATTTAGTTGATGAAATGGGATATGAAAATGACAGTGATTAGATTAGAAGAACCTTAGAATGAGAATTTTCTTTTGGATTTCATATTTGTAATTAGCTAGTTTACCTTAGATTGGGAATTTTCTTTTGGATTACATATTGTAAATTTGTAGTTAGCTAGTTTTTATATGCTAATTAGCCTAACTTATTTTAGATTTGGAACTCAGAATTTGGAAAACATTTTCCATATGTGTAGATTATATTTTGGTACTTAGTTGCTAATTAAACATGTACTGAACTTTTTAGATACATTATGTCAAAAGTTAAATATATTTTGTTTCGTTAGAATGACATAAGAACAATGTAGTGTATGCAAATTACATTTTATGATTCAAATTTTTTTTTTAATGGATGGATTCATATTTTAAGTGATTATATAATATACAAAGTCACTATCAATAGGTTTTTTGCTTAAAATATGAAAATAGGTAGGATCTTACGATCCACGATTTGATCCTACGATCCACGATCCTACTATCCTTCCACGATCCTACGTAAGATCCCGATTTTGACAACCTTGGTTGTATCCCTATTGCTTCGGGAACGCTTGTATCTTTTTGGATGCTGCTTACTTAGGCCAGAGGAAGGTGGCTAGAGTCATCGACCTAAAGCTCTGGAGATTGGGGTTGGTCGAAAACCTCAAACTCGTCCTCGAAGTTTGAAACTTCAACTATTTGTTCCTCCTCCTTAATCGTTGGTTGGGAAGGGGTTGCCTCCTCCTTGACAGCACATTGAAATGACAGTTTTACTTACTGTTTGCCTGTTAGGACGGGGCTGGGGACGAGGAAACCAGGGATTGCTATGTTGATCTGGTGTAGGCACAGGTCTTTCACCTTGATCACACACTTGGGTGCTTGGAAGTTAGATGAGATTGGGTTGTAGCCAAGGATAAGGTGGGCCACTCTTAATTGCCCGTCAGTGTGGATGAAGATTTCTGCCTTGAGTATCTTCGTCAAATCAGGTTCGTTGATAAGGTCGAAGTTCGGAGTAGCGGATTGCTTATTTGCAAATTCATCAAAAACCAAAAGTATTGTTGGAAAACAGCACACACAAAATGAAAAGGTAAATTACGAGTACCAATGGAAAGGTTGAGTGGATAAAATGTTAGTATGGCAATAAAGGGTATTGTTAAATTAATGGACCTAAACCTAAGTACCCCACTTGGTGTACCTTCTTGTGTCGAGCAATGGAGGCCATCATGCCACTCTCTTGAGATGATTAAATAATCCTTGTCCATTCCCTTGTTGGACTTAAGGAGGCATGATATGAGTCTGATTGCAAGTTCTCTAGTTTTTAAGTAATATTCTTGCCCTGTTAGTTTATGGTGGTTGTAAACCCAATTAACATTGTGATGGGTGAGGTTCACACCAATCTTCTCGTTAAGGGCGTTGATGCTACCTACGATCCTAAACATATTTGGGGCACATTTGGTGGGGCTAATTTATAGGCTATCAGGTAATCCCTAGTGACTCTTCCCATGAGGATTCTCATCCCTCTCTCTATGAAGGCAATTATGGGGATTACTACTTCTCCCTCCTACCTCTTATTGTGTCACTACCCTTGTTTACAGTACCTAATGGAAACCCCCTGGGGAATTTAGTATTGAGCCTTAAAGCTTTCTATACCTTTCGGGGAGTCTACTGGGTAAGCGAATCTATCCATATGAAATGAAGATGGGATGTAACAGAGAGACAAGGTGGAATTAGAGAAGCCAAGGAAGGAAGGGCTCTAAAATGAAAAGAGATGGAAGAAAAGGAGAAAATACTAGAGACTACTTATGGGAAAGAAGAAAGGCTCCTCGGACTAGATCTTTAGTTTTGAGAGTGCAAAAAGTGAGGTAGATGAAGCTTCTGAGCAATATATATATATATATATATATATGTATATATATGAAAAGCAAAAGGGAAAGCTCCTGCTCAAATTCCCCTAAAAATCACCAGCCCTTGGATCCGCATCAACCGTGGAATTTGGGGAACATGGAGTCTCAAAAATTAATTGAGGGTGCGTCTCGGATGCCGAAGCATCAAGAGTGTGCATTGGGTAGTTGAAAAGATGTTTGCGCAGACATAGATGACGTATGGTAAGAGTAGGGTAATCGTGGTAGATATCGAAATCCTCTTTTCTTCCCAAAAAGGAAAAGAGGAGAATTTTGAAGGGTTATTGTAGGAGTAATAGGCCCAATAATGTATATTGGGCCATGGGCCCTGCCCGAGAACACTTAGTAGTCCGAGAATAAGGGAACATTGATGTAGAAGTGCGGGTTAGTAAATAGTGGAAAGTGACTGTTCATAAGAGTTTAGGGAGGTGGTTTGAAGACAAATTTCTCCTCTGCTGTAACGGTGCAGAGGATAGAAGGGCTGACCTACCATAAAGAGCAATGTTTTGGGCAATTCCATTGTTAAGGATGAGTATCAAGAAGGAACGAGACATGGGGAAGGTAAGAAACATCTAAGGAAAGGCTGCTACCATTGCATTAAATGCTCTGTAGCTAACTCTCTGGCCATATTAATGAGGAAGTGATACCCGAATAGTGATTTTCAGCCTTATAGCTACTCCCAAAGACTTCAGGAAGGTGCTGATGGGATAATGATCAAATCCAACAACTTGATCTACACGTAGAGGGTGGAGATGGAAGAAAGAGGATAGTATAAAAGAGAAAGAAGCCCCACGGAGGGAAAAATACTGTAACAATAGGAACTAGACTTGTAATCAAATCCAAAAGAAATATATATATAAGAACTAATCTCTTTGGATTGTGCCGATGACGATTTTCTTTGGGTAAAACTAGTTTATCTTTACTTTCTTATTATCTAGATCCACTATAATTGTTATCCAACTCAGTAGAACCTAGTTTTCTAACCCACTTTCTACAAATTCATTGTATTGAGCTCGTTTAGCCTAAATCCTTTTAACTTTTGGGCTTAGGAACCAAATTGTGTCCATGCACCTATAAATAACCTAAATACGCCCTAAATCTAAAAATTGACCAAAATACCCTCTAAACCTATAAAATGACGAAATACCCCCGAAACCTTTATAATGACCGAAATATCTCTAAAACCTAAAAATGACCAAAATACCCCCGAAACTTAAAAAATTACCAAAATACCCTCAAATCTACAAAATGATCAAATAACCCTAACCTTTAAATTGATCAAAATACCCCCTAAACCTTTAAAATGACCAAAATACACCAAAAACCTCTCAAATGACCACAAATAACCTGAAACTTCTAAAATTACTAAAAATACCCTGAAACCTCTAAAAAGACTGAAATAGCTCTAAACTTCTAAAACAACCAAAATACCCCAAAAAATATCTAAAATGACCAAAATACCACTAAATCTATAAGATAAACAAAATACACCCGAAGCCTAAAAAATTACCAAAATAAAGGTTTGAGGTATTTTGGATGTTTCGAGGGTATTTTCGTCAAATTAAAGGTTCTAAGAGTATTTTGATCATTTTGTAGGTTTTAAGGGAATGTTGGTAATTTTTTAGGTTTTAGGGGCGTTTCGTTAATTTTTAGATTTTGGGGCTATTTTCAGTAATTTTCTAGGTTTATGAGGTATTTCAGTAATTTTTTTAGGTTTTGAGGATATTTCAATAATTTTTTTTTTTAGGTTTTAGGGGTATTTTAGTAATTTTTTAGGTTTCAGGGTATTTTGGTCATTTTTTAGATTTCGAGGTATTTTGGTTATTTTTTAAATTTTGGAGGTATTTTAGTCTTTTTTTTTTTTTTTTTTTTTTTTTTTTTTTTTTTTTTTTTTTTTTTTTTTTTTTTTGTTTTGCTTGTATTTTTATCATCTTATAGGTTTAAGGGGCATTTTTGTCATTTTATAGGTTTCAGGGGGGTATTTTGGTCATTTTATAGGTTTTAGGGTTTTTGGCCATTTTTTAAGGTTTAGGAGGTATTTTGGTCAATTGTTAGGTTTTAGGGTTATTTTGGTCATTTTAAGTTTTGGGGTATTTCGGTCATTTTCTAGTTTCGAAGGTATTTTGGTCATTTTCTTTTTAGGTTTAGAGGATATGTTAGTCAATTTTTAGGTTTTGGAGTATTTTACTAATTTTTTAGGTTTGGGGTATTTTGGTAATTTTTAGATTTAGGAGTATTTTGGTCATTTTTTAGGTTTTGGAGTTATTTTGGACATTTTTAGGTTTTGTGGGTATTTCGATCAATTTTAGGTTTAGGGGGTATTTTGGTCAATTTTTAGGTTTCAAGATTTTTTTTTGTCATTTTTAGGTTTATGGGGTATTTTGGCCATTTTTTTTTTAGCTTTAGGGGGCATTAGTTAATTTTTAGGTTTCGGGATATTTTGGTAATTTTTTAAGTGTCGGGGGTATTTTGGTCATTTTTTAAGTTATGGGGGTATTTTGGTAATTTTGTGGTTTTTGAGCATGTTTGGTCTTTTTTTAGGTTTAGGGAGTATTTTGGTAATTTTAAATAATTTTAATAGTATGTTGGTCATTTTGAAGTTTTAAGGCATTTTGGTAATTTTGATTATTGGATAATTGGGTGGGTTGGGGTTTACCCAAAATGAATGAGTTGAGTTGGGTTTGGATTAGAAGTAATTACTTAAATGGATAAATGAGTTTTAGGTACCCAATCCAATTATTCCAACTCCAAACCCACCCATTTGACATCCTTAGGTTTATTGAATCATGCAGTAGTGAACTAATGAAGAAGATTGAAAGTTGAAAATTCATTTCACTGTAAGCTTTTAAATTAGACAATTTCTTAATTTTTCAACTCTTTTACTTTTTTACCTTTTAAATTTTCACATCTCACGATTAGTATTATGTGGTAATTGCACCAAGTAATTATTGCAGACGATCCAAATCTTAAAAATCGTTTACTAGTTAGAATGGCGTGGCATGGATGCAAATAGAATGTCAAGTTTGAAGCTACCAGAGCAACAACAAATTTAGTTAGTTCATTGAAACCATTACGGCTATCCCCCACCAACTCTAGTAGAGGTTTTTTTTTTTTTTTAATAAAAAAATTCACATTTTTTTGTTGTTGGTTGTAATAAGTAATAACTCTTGACATTATTTGGAAGTTAAGAAACCAAGTCTATTGTGACACTTTGCCACTAAATATATGGACGAAATAGTGCAGAATTTACTGAGTGATGACTAATGAGTAGAATTGAGTGAGTAAAATTGTGATGCAACCATGTGCACAAACAAGCTTGTCTAGCTATTATTACAACGAATTATATAGGTTAGGGAATTAAAGCTAGGGCTAAAATCATTGGCAAATGTTCACTTAAAATGATTGAAGCTCAAACTTTGAATTGAGTTGTGTATGACTGTATCTCTAGCTGGTCAAGAGGGATTGTCAAAGATTGTCATTGAAGGAGATGCTATATCACCATCTTGAAGTTTATGTCAAAATGCTCTCAAATTTCTTGTAAGTCTTATGCCTTGGGAGATTGATGCTTAAGTAATTGGGCTGGCTCATAACCAAGGCCTTGTTGAGTAAGATTGTCATAATAGAACAACATGACCTTAGCCAATATTGGGTCAATTATTTATCTTGTTGTGGGTTCTTAGGGTAGAGGAATCTCTCTCTCTGTCCAATTAGCTTATATCATGGTATATGAAATATGAACAGATGGGCCATGTTCAACATACTAATTTGAACTTATAAGCTACATAAACTATATGCTAAAAGTTTCATTTCATAAAAAAAAAAAAAAATATTATCAGTTGGATGGGCCGGGTTATGATTGGGCCGTGTGTTTCTTCAAGGGGTTGGGTCTGGGCTAAAAAAAAAAAAAGAGAGGCGGCCGACATCATATTTTTATGCAATGGTTGGGTCCCACAAAATTGCAGAATTGCCCACAGTATTACAAATTCGACACGCAAAAAAGAAAAAGTAATCAAGCTTATTGGATTAGACTTCGGATGCAAATTATTTGCTAAGACTTTTACATATATTAATATATATATATATATATAAAGTAGACTGTTATTACACATTCTACTTCTTTTTTTTTTTATTAGAGTTACTGGCTAAAGATTTGGTGAGTAAAACTAAAAAACTATGAGTCCTGAACTTGCCAAAAAAAAAAAAAAAGCACTACAGTATTCAATTATTCACAACAAGTATTATGTAGCACATTTTATTGCCTGTTCTAATCTGAACTACTAAATTATTTTTTTACTCATTAATAACAGCTTTTCATGTAAAATTTACCTAAAATTTGTTGTAAAATTATTATAAATGTATATCACAGACATATATATATATATATATTTATATTTACTTCTCTCTTTTTTGAAAAGACTATTGCAAATTCTACTTGCGAGACTTTAGAACTGTCGAGTAAAAACCGAAAACTCGGAGTCCTGAACTTGCAAATTTCATATAAAAATAAAAAGGATCGTCGCTTAGTGGCCTTTTTTTTTTTATAGTAAATTCCGAAAGTGTCCTCTGTATTTATTTTTTGGTCTCGAACTAAACCCAGAGAGTCAGTCGGCCTTTTCCTTTCTTTTCTTTGTTCATCGCCCATTCCATCTTTTTCTTTCTTTTCTTTTGCATAACTTGTTGCAGACTCCTCTTTCTCTCTTTTTTCAGTCTCTGATTCATCGATCGACAACTACTCATGACTCTGATGACTCCTCCACCGTTAGATGTAATTCCCAAATCCACAGCTCTCTCTCTCTCTCTCTCTCTATTATATATCTTTTCAGTTCAATTCAATTCAATTTTGATCCATAAAGTCACAACTCTCTCTTTCGGAACCCCGGATCCGAGTACTTGATATTGAATTCTTTTGTTTTTTATTTTTTATTTTTTATTTGCAGCAACAGCAGCCTCAGCCGCAGCCGCAGCCGCAACAGGAGGATGATGAGATGTTGGTTCCGAACACAGACTTGCTCGAAGGCCCTCAGCCCATGGAAGGTTCGATAACTTTCTGTTTTCTTCTGTTCTGCTTATGTTTTTCATTTTTTCTCGCTCAATACGCGTTTTTTGATTGATCTATTTTTTTTTTTAGTGTATAAAGGGGATAGTGTACACATTGAATTAATCTAATTGACTCGAATTTTGAATCAAAAATGTAATTTTACGATATGTTTTTCATTTTCAATAATCCAAATCAATTTTATCGTTATCGTCGCTTTTATTATTGTTTTTGAATAATCTTTTGACATTTAGTGTCACTTCCTAGACTTAACTTTTTTTTTTTTTTTGGGATGAATACAATGAATCCTCATCCAATCCATTAAATGATCGTAACGTGGATTGTTTGGTTGTAATTCACGTTTTTCATTTCTCTCGATATAGTCCACAAAATGTGTAAAAGAGTCAAGCTTGCTTTTATAGACTTACACCCCCCGAAGCAAATTGCACAAATGTATTTGGCATAATTCAAGAACCTTCAAATAGAACGAATGCAAAGGACCGCTACTCTGTAGCCGTAGATGATCCTTGTCTCTCTCCACTAGACTTACGCATACAACACCAATCCAATATCATAATGCGTTGCTTTTGCAAATTATCAATAGTAAATATCTTACCGCCAATGAGCCGTAGCTCAATTGACACATCTCCTCTACTTATAAGAGTTAAGAGGTGGGTGAGGTCATGGGTTCAAGACCTGTAGTGGTTGGAGGCTTTGGATGAGCTGTAGACCTAGACATCCTAGGTTTGATCCTCACTTGGAGTTCTCCTAGAATGCTTGATGATACACAATTCTGGCGGGTGGGGTTTTGTATTCTTTTAAAATAAAATACCTATAAAAACAAAAAAGAGCGAAGACCTTACCCAAGGTTGTTTTCCATGTGAAAAAAGTGACCCTATGAGGCATTCTATAATTCGATTCAACTTCATATTTTCTACTCTAAGTTAAAGGCAGTGAAAAATTTGATCCTTTCCTTTAGAGGCTGTGAAATTAGAGTATAACAAGTTAAAGAAATTCTCGATAGACTTCATTTTCCAGTCCTGAACTTGTCTCATGAACTAAGGATTCCAGTGCCTCACTCCATTGCCCCTCGTTCCTCTTAAGTACGATGTGACTAAGGCATTCTTGTTTGATGATAAAGCAAACAAATAAAGGAACAATCTTTAAGACAAGAATCTCCTCACCGTATGTCATACCAAAATTGGATTTGTGGGCCATTCTCCAACACAAAATTAATATGCCTAGTGGAAGATTCCCACCCTCCTCTAATACTCTTATTAAGGCTGACCTGATGAGAAACTCACACCATCTTCGTTAACTAACTTGCCCCATCCTCCTTATTTCTCCACAAGCGAGCCTTTTCCATCCCAACCCTCCATAGCCATGTTCCAAGAAGAGGTTGATTAAAAGGGCCCAACTTGTGAATACCCAAATCACCCTCCAATTCTCCAAATGATACTTAGAAGTATCCCCTGCTCCTTCCCATAAATAGTCTCTTTGAAACTTTTCCAATCTATTGGCAACATGAATGTGCATTATAGCATACATTTGATTAAAGTAAGACTTCCTCCCTTTGAGAGGTATATCCTCTTCCATCTAGCAAGCCTTCTTTCTACCTTCTCGATAATAGTATTCCAAACAACTTCGGACTTAAAATGAGAACCTAAAGGTAATCTCATATAGGTCATAAGAAGGCATCCTTAACAGTGAGATTAGATTTGACACATCACTTACACTACCAACCAGTACCATAACACTTTTGCTTAGATTTACTCCTAGGTCTGAAATTGGCTCAAAACAAAGGACGTACCGTACTTCAATTTTTTTTTTTTTTGGCTTTCTTTTAGGCATTCAAGTTTCTTGGAATTTAACAATAATATTGTCATTTGGTG
Organism: Quercus suber; assembly: GCF_002906115.3. Taxonomy (NCBI): domain Eukaryota; kingdom Viridiplantae; phylum Streptophyta; class Magnoliopsida; order Fagales; family Fagaceae; genus Quercus; species Quercus suber. The sequence continues at coordinate 333,453 of NW_027070066.1, forward strand.
CCTTACTAACAACATGTAACACAAATTTGCAACTAGACAAATAGGATCATATGAGTCACCGTTCTCTTTTCTTTTCTTTTGCATCAACTTTAAAACTAAGAGTATATTTGACAAACACTAAACCATTCAATTATTATTACCCCAAATTATTCCTTATATGGTTGAACACATTCCAATTTTCGTTCACATTTCGTCTCTACAAATTAGACTTAGGACACTTATGGTTAGGTTTTGAAGTCCTTTTCAATATACTTCATAACTTTCCACCGCAATACTATAAAATGAAAATAAAAATAAAAATAGAGTAAAGATTTACAATATGAATATGAAAATCTGTTTCTTTACCAAATTAATACAATGGGCAGTATTTTTCAAATTAAAAAAAAAAAAAAATCTTCTTGTTGTGATTCTTTAGGCTTCTTTGTGTTCTTTGTACATGAAGTAGTCTTTTCTAGTATTTTTTTTATCCAAAAAAAAAGGGGCAGAATAAGGGTTCTTGGAAAGTTTGTCTTTTTTTCTATTAGTTTTTGGTTGGTTGCAACATAAGTAGAAACCAAGATCCTTGTAGCTTAAATGACACTTGTGTTTCCAATATTGATGTCTAGGGATCAAAGACCCCCTCTCCCATAAGAAGCACACTTGTTCTGCATTCTCATCTCCATCTGCAATCTGTTTGTTTGTCCCCCCAACCCCCACCACCACGCCGCCGTGCGCCCCCCCCAAAAAAAAATTCAGTTGGTGCTTGTTCTCTGCATCCTTTTTCAAGACTTGTTTCATTATAAGAAGGGACATTTAATGCCTTACTATTAACAAGGGACTCTTAACTAAATGAGAGAGTAAAGCATGTCCACTGTGCCAAATCTCAAGTTTTTATTTTTGAAGATTTATTAATGGGATTGAAGTCCTTCACTCCTCATATTCTTTGATGGATTTTATAGACACTATATATTTGTGCTGTTATTATTACGGCTGGTTTCATGTGTTTCCTTTTCTATTCTTATTTTTAGTTTGCTATTTTTTTCTTTGATTTGTATACGTCCTGTATACTCTTATGATTTTTATTAAATTTCAATTCCGTATTAAAAAAAAGAGAGGGTAAAGCATGCCTGTTAAAACCTAGAAACATGCAAACAAGTTGTAGTATGATCCTTCACCATAGAAGGCAGGGATGACACCCAGGGTACACATTCAATCATACAAGGACTGCAATATATGATCTTTTGTTACAAAAGTAGGACACCCAATTCCATCAAATACCCTATTGTTTCTTTCATTCATCAGATTTCACATAACACATAGAGGAATGGCTTGCCACAGCTTAGCTGTTATGTGGCAATGAAATTGTCTTTGCCAACACCTCAAAAGCTCCACACAGATTTAGGCATCAGCCAAACTAGCCCAAACAATGCAAAGATTGACCAGATATTTGTTGCCAAAGAACGATGAAGTAGCTGGTGATTAATAGATCAAAGCTTCTTTTTCACATATAACCCTAATCAACAAATGCCTTTTGTGAAGGTTATCAATATTCAAGATTTTCCCTAGACCTGCACAAAGAGTGACGACACCTTTTGTGGGACCTTGGCTATCCAAATGCTCTTTATGGAAGGAAACTCATGGAACCCCTAATGGTATTATGGTACAAATGAACCTCAAGCAACCTTTTTTTTGTTTGGCATTTACAAGGCTCGGTACCTACCTGGCAAAGAAGAGCAACTTAGAAAAAGAAGCAACTGATTCCAGTTCCCAATCTTGAAAAGTCCGAATGAAATGAGGATTCCGATGTTGAATCTCACCATTAGAAGGGTTACCTAGATAAGATGCTAATCAGGCCTCCTCAAGCTCAAGTGTCTCGAGTGAATATTGGAGTTATCCAAATGAAAACTACCCAGCACAAACTCATAAAGATGTTAAACCATGTTTTGAGCTCCTGGATTATATTAAAAAACATATTGCCAGCCTTTTAGGAAAAAAAGAGGAACTGATGATTTTAATGTCTTCAAGAAGAAGAAGTACAAAAGATTCAATATGTATTGTTTGATATGTGTTTATTGTCTGATACTAACAACTATGGTTGCTAAGTGAACTAATGAAATCGGAGAACTATATATTTGCAATGTAATCATTTAAGTTATTTTGGCTATTCATCCCTTTTGTTGAGTACAAACTGCTACAAGATTGAGGATTTTATTCTTGTATTATAATTTCTAGGTGATGCTTTCTCCATAAATAATTGGGCCGATGGTGTTGATATTTTAAGGGTTTATATTTGACTTTTTATTTTTTTAATTAATTTGATTGAAGTATACCCTTTGTTTAATTGATCCAAATACTCCACATGCATCAAATTTAAATCTTTGTACCAGGCTCAACTAACACTAGTTATTGTATAATATAATATTTGAGATGTATTATCTTAATTACTTTTGGCTTTGTACTTTTCTTTGCGTATGGATGGGAACTTGGTGTTTGATTATGATTTTTATGTGAATTGTTTTAGTAGCTCAAGCAGAAACCACAAGCACAGTGGAAGCTCAGGCTGTGGATGATCCACCATCTGCGAGGTTCACTTGGACAATTGATAATTTCTCAAGGCTTAATACAAAGAAGCTCTACTCTGATGTTTTTTTTGTCGGAGGCTACAAATGGTATTTGGATCTCTCCATTTGTTACAGTAATTACATCCATATCCCTTGCGTTGGATTATGTTTGTTAACTGATTGTTGTGATCTGTGTTTAATTGCCCTTGGCAGGCGAATACTAGTCTTCCCAAAGGGGAACAATGTCGATCATTTGTCTATGTATCTAGATGTTGCAGATTCAACGAATTTGCCTTATGGCTGGAGTAGATATGCCCAGTTCAGCTTGTCTGTTATCAACCAAATCCATAATAAATACTCAATTAGAAAAGGTATACTCTCTCCACTGTCTCATATAGAAAATTGGTTTTTATTTAGTAAATTGATAAGATTGGACACTACTGTGTTTTGTCCCTCTATGATCTTACTATCATATCCTGTGCTAGTGTAGAAGTACTTTGCATGCTTGTTTTGAACCTTGATGAACATTTTGAGAGGATTTAGGATGGTTTCGTACAAACTCATTTTCTGTGGTTGGTTGGGGCATCCACTCTTGTAAATGGGTCATCGTATACTAACGAGAAGTTTTTTGTGTGGACGTGAGTGTTCATGAACTGGAGTGGCTTTATGCATCAAATATGGTAAGTGTATTAGCAGTAGAAAGAAAACCTCACCCAATTGCAACATTCTGTATAACAATGCTGCCCAGCTGCTTAGGATGCATTGCTCCAATGTCAGTGAACTGTGATTTGATCTGCATGCCTTTGTTTATTGTCTTATCTAACAATTGTGGATGAAAAAGTTTTGCATCCTCTTGTCCACTTCTTTAGTGTACTTGGTCTCACCAATATTACCTACGAGACCCACTCAAGAAATATCCCTAACCCAATAACAAAATCCTAAGTTAACTTTGAAATGAAGCAATGCAACAAAAATAATAATTTTATTAAGGTGTTGGTGCATTTAACTTTCAAATTGCAAAGATTGAGGATTTCTCTACTTTAAAAAAAATTTGTGTATGTCGAGGTTTTTCTGATGTGTTCAATAGTAGACCGTTTGTTGTCGTTGATTTGAGTCTTTTGATAGTGAAGGTTGTTGGGCTACTAGGTTGAGGGCAGACTTGTCTGAGTTGTTGCCTTGGTGGAGGCTTCATTGGAGGAGAGTGCTGGACGTTTAGGAGCTGATGAGATTGATTAGATTTTTGAGAGTAGAGGTGGACAGTCTTCTTTAATGTGCATCCACTAGGGGAAACTGGTAGTTATAGCTCCTTTTTTTTTTTTTTTGGGGAGGGATAGATTTAAAAGATATGTAGTAATGAATTTATGCGACATTCCTAATTTCATTGTGTGTCCGCTTGCATGCACAATTGGATGGATCTGTATGATATGTAGTGTAAATAACTTTATGCTACATTCTTTTGTCATTGGTTTAAGTAATTGACACCTCTCTTTTTCTCTCTCTAGATAGACCTTAAGGATATGTGCGTGCGTGTGCATGTGTGTTTAGACCATTATTGTCTTCAAACAAAGCCTTGGCTAGTTTGTTGTTAGTGATTTGGTTTTGGTGGGATGCCTTCAAAGTAGTTGCCATAAATTGATATAAAGTTTAAAATTTCTTCCCTTTGGTGGCTTCATTTTGAGCATTCATATGACTAGTAGTTTTGAAGTTCATGGATATTCCAATGGAGGGAGGCAGCTTCACATTGTCTAATAATCTGTCAAGGTCCAGAATGGATAAATTACTGTTCTCCCCCATCTTTGGAGGATAGTGCGATGAATTACTCCCATGCTTGCTTTCTGATCATTTTCTTCTTATCTTGGAGTGCTATACAGAAGGGTAGGAGTCCTTTTGGGTTCAAAAATATGTGGTTGAAAGCTGAGAGGTTTATAGACAAGGTAAAGATGTGGTGGGATTCCTATAATGTTCATGGGTTGCCTAGTTTTGTACTTGTGAACAAACTGAAAGCACTTAAAGTGGATCTAAAGAAGTGGAAAGACAAGGAGTTTGGTAATGTGGTAGGGAGGAAGAATTGTTTATTAGAGAGCATCCAGATGCTGAATGCAATCGAGGACAGAGACCCCCTTTAAATGCTGAAAGACTAGGCAATTGTAGCACTTGAGTAGAAGATCCTAATGGAGTAATTAAGTTTGAGGCAAAAATCTTGAGCACTATGGCTTGGGGAAGGGGATAAGAACACTGTTTTTCCATCACCTTGAAGCAACACCATATGCTGTTTATTTGTGGATGGGGAAGTGTTCTCAACTGGGCGGAATTAATGCAAAGATAGTACAGTTTCATCAGCATTTGTATGCTGAAGATGGAGTGAGGCGCCCTTTGTTGGATGGGTTACATTTCTCAGCTATTGATGAAGAGGAGGGAGGTTGGCTTAGATAGACCAAAGTTTGGATAGTAGACCGAAGATTGGCATGTCAGGGGTATTGTGTAAGCTAGATTTGGAAAAAGCTTATGATCATTTAAATTGGGATTTTCTCATCTATATGTTGTGAGGGTGTGTTTTCAGTGCTGCGCGAGGTAGGTAGGTTTATTATTGGTATATTTACTCTGTTTTTCTGTACAAGTGAATCTTAGTCCAAGTGGTTTTTTCCACTGTTTATGAGGTCTGAGATAGGGCAACTGGGGATATATTTTGGGATTCACACTTAGGAATTCATATGATACTGTGTTTATGACCTAACATCTACTTCTGTGGATGATATGTTAATATTTTGAGGGGCTGAACCAGAAATGATGTGGCATTTGAAATGTGTTTTTGTTATTTCAGGCTATTTTAGGTTTTAAAGATAATCAGAATTGGTCTTGGTGGGCAATGCAGAATGTAGAAGCATTGGTAGATATTTTGGTACGTAAGAATTGGTGTTGCCTTTCACATACTTGGTTCTCCCGGCTTTCAATGAAGCTATATTACTTATCAAAAAAAGGGGGGGAGGATGTGCAATATTTCAAGGGTGAAAGAGCAACTTGGCCTGCCATTATTTACATCGGGTTGTTAAAAAGAAAATTAAATGAAATAGAATAACATATTCTCATGCTAGCTGGATCCCTAATCTGATAAATCCCCATCCACACTAATACTGAATGCGCCCAGCCGACTTTCAATGAAGTTATATTACTTATCAAAAAGAAAAAAAAAATGGGGGGAGGAGGTGCAATATTTCAAGGGTCAAAGAGCAACTTGGCCCGACATTATTTACATCGGGTTGCTAAAAAGAAAATTAAATGAAATAGAATAACATATTCTCATGCTAGCTGGATCCCTAATCTGATAAATCCCCATCCACTGCTCTCCAACCTCCTCACCTCAAATGTAGCAAGCAAAATCCAACCCACGATTATCCTGCCTGTATGTTTCAAAGCCTCCCCACTACCTGCCCTAGTGGCCAGGTCCTACTCTTAAATGTTGCTTTTGTCTGTTTCACCACTAATAGGACTTCTCACAACCTCGTTGCAACCACTCATCAAACACTGTTATTAATTTATACCCTCATTGTGGGAATTGTGGCTTAGAGGCTGTAGCAGTGGTGATGGGTGGTCATCAATGAGAGTAGTGGTGGGCTTGGCACATTATGGGTCTGTTTGGATATTACTTATTTTGCTGAAAACTTATTGCTGAAAGTACTGTAGCAAAATAATTTGTAAACTAGCTGAGTTTTTGGCCTAAAAGTATTGTAGCTTTAGCTGAATAGTAATGTGAACAGTACAAAATAATTCATATGTGTTTTTCATCTTTTTGTGGGGTTCGTGGACAGTAACGTGAGACCCAGGTATTTTTCAGCCAAACGTGCAAAACGTGGACGCAAAACGCTATCCAAACACTCACTATGGCAGTGATAAATTTCCTTTAATTTTGTCACATAGATCTAAATGGGGGATGGGTGATTGGGTTAAATGCAATGGTGATATATTTTGTAGAATGGATGGTGCTGATAGGTTTTAACAGTGGTTGAATTTTGATGGCACTGAGATGAGCTTGATAGTGTAGGATTGGTTCAACAATTTTTTATAGGAAAGGCAAGACAGGCTTGCACCTTGGTGGTCTTGGCTGACTTTTTGATTGAGGATCTAGTTTTAGCTTCTTCTCTGTGTTTCTTGCTACACGTAATTTGATTTTTATTTATCAGTATTCTATCTTTTCTTTTTGTATCTTCTATTTATTGCGTGGAAATTTAAATTTGAGACATTTGTGTGGATAAAAATGTCTATATTGAGCAAGGAAGGTTTCATCTTAGAGGTTAGTTGCAAGATTTGGTGTTGTCTCCTTTGTTTTACTTTTTTTGCAAGAGCCTAATAATCAAGCGTTCAAAATTTTAAATATGTTGAATTCAACCAGAATTTACCCAAGTCTTTATTTTTAAGATCTAATGATTGGATAAATGCACTTGGAAGCCTTCAATGTAATGCTTTTTAAAATTTCTCTATGTTTGAACCACTTAAAAGATTCTAATTTCTAGGTGAAGTATGTATATATGGCGTATGTACTTGTTCTCTCTCTCTCTCTCTCTCTCTCTCTCTATATATATATATATATATATATATATGCATATATGATTTCTATAATTATTAGAAAAAACAACCTCATCCAAAAGAGGTCGATGTACCACATTCTCCGAGTAAAGCTGCCTATAGAATTGAGTAATACACCCCTCAATTATCTCATGATCCAAACATAACTCTACATCCACCATAAGTCTATCGATACTGTTGCATCTTCTATGAGAATTTGCAATACGATGAAAGAATTTTGTGTTCCTATCTCCCTCTTTAAGAAAAAGATTCCTAGATTTCTGTCTCTAGCCGATCTCTTCTAACAAAATAGACTTTTCTAACTCTCCATGAATACGATCCTTTTCCCTCATTTCCTCCTCAATAAGAGCACGAGCTTCCTCAATAACTTCCAACACATTAAAATCCTTCCACAAGTTTTGCACCCTAAGACCTATATTACCAAACACCTCCACATTCCATCTCTTCAAATCCAATTTCAGCATCTTCAACTTGTTAGCCAAAGAAAAACTAGGAGTTCCTTGGAAATGATAGGACTCCCACCAAGAAGTCACCCTTCCAAAAAGCCCTCATCCTTTAACCACATGTTCTCAAACCTAAAAGGTTTTTTGCCTCTGTGTAAATTTCGGCTCTCAAGAAGAATAGGAAAATGATCCGACATTAACCTAGGAAGACGGCGTTGACAAATAGATGGAAACTTCTCCTCCCAATCTGCGGACAAAAGAAACCTGTCCAATCTGGAACTAGCAACAACCTCTCTAGTGTTAGACCAAGTGAAATTCCCCCCAACCAAAGGCAAATCAACAAGACTTTGCTCATAAATAAAATCTGAAAACCGAAGCATAGCTAAAGTGAAACTTGTAGAACCAGACCGTTCAGAAGGAAAACGCATCACATTAAAATCACCACCCACACACCAAGGCACATCCCACCAACTACGCAAGCCAGATAACTCATGCCATAAGAACCTCCTGTCTTTATCACTATTAGGTCCATAAACACCAGTGAAAGTCCAAGCGAAATGATCCGTCACATTTTTGAATTTACAAGAAACAGAGAAACGACCCACCGCTTCCTCCACCTTATCCACAGCCCTGTTGTCCCACATCAACAAAACCCCACCAGAAGCACCAACCGAGCCTAAATAGAGCCAATCCACATGTTGACCCCCCACAAGCTACAAATGACACCTCTATTAGTAAGCTCCATCTTTGTTTCTTGCAAACAGACAATATCCGCTTTCCATATTCGGGTCAAATTTCTAACCTGAAGCCCTCCAACGAGGTCCCGACAGATTTCTGGAAAGCTTTAATTCTATTCGTTACCCAAAGTGACAACTTGGTGCTATTAACATCAACCTTACCCCCAATCTTCTTAGTTATAGGACACTCTTTGCCTACAGTATTAACCATCGCCAACGGTGCCACTTCAAGTGGATCTGCTAAATGATTCCAATTCAATAACCCCTCAACAGAGTCCCACTCCTCACTCTCTGACCCAAAATCAGAGACAACAGAGCCCCAACCCCCTCAGACTCAGAATCCCAACTAACAATATGTCCCTTATTAACAAGAGAATCCAAACCTGGATTAAGTTCATCCTTCGGAATAGGCTGATCCGACACAGAATCAGGGGAGCGATATGCGGATAGCGGAATAACGATTTTCCTCCCATCCCAAAGTTCTATCATCCAATCCTTAGAATTGCCCCATGTTTTCCTCAAGTCCCCAACATAGTCACTGATTCTAGGACCAAAATTGTGAGGCGTTATGGTGACCATCGGTACTAACCCAGGATTTGAACTCTCGGAATTCCCTCTTCTGACCCCATTCCAACTGTGCCCCTCATTGGATAACTAGAACCCATCCCAAGAGAGGATGGTGGCGGCTGAACAGGAATCTCCCGTGAGAGAGGAGGCCCATAATTAGCGCCAAAAGCAAAGGAAGGAAGAGACTCCAAAGACCCAGACCCAGGCAGCACCTGATACGACACCGAGGGAGAAGAAACAGCTTCAGAAGCAAACTCACCGGCAAGAGGCGACGGCCCCAATCCCACCTCATGACCACCCGAGATACTTGGCTGAGAAGGAGTCACACACGACTGCACCATGGAGTTGCAAGCGAAGGAGGAGATCTCATTCAAAGGCGTAACTTCATGCACCCGTGTTGCTGTATCAGAAGAGACCAAATCACATGTCTGAGTTTCACCCGAAGTGTGTTTGGAATGAGTTTCACCCGAAGTGTGTTTGGAAATACATAGAAAGATAAGATATGAAATAAAAACAAAAATTCATTAAAGATGGGTGGTTTATTTTGATTTGTAGATCTATGAGGGAGAGATCTTGGAGATAGTTTGGTCATGGGAGGGGAATTAATGCACCGATAAGGAAGAGTGGTTTGATTCAAGTCGAGCTAGCTAAAAGAGGTAGAGGAAGGCCTAAAATAACATTAGTAGAAGTAGTATAAATAAATAAAAGTTAATTAAGGTGGCAATAGAGACAATGATTTTAGATAAGAGAAAATGGTAAAGAACAGTGTATGTGCAGATCTTGATTAGTCTATTGAGGATCTATAGTTGACCCCAAAGTTTTAGGAATATTTCTTTGTTGTTATTTGAATATTATACTATGTTTTGGTTATCTTATAATTCTTCGGTATAGATTCCATGGATCTCTTTGATCTTGGATTGTATTTCTTTAGAAGATTCTTACCATCTTAGAGTTTTTTTTTTTTTTTTTTTAAATAAAATCATTCATTACTTGTTAAAAATATGGTTTAGGAAAGTTGTCAGCTACAGCCATTCTCCTTCCTCCGTAATGCTTTATCTGTGATTTACTTAAAATGAAAAAGTTCTTATTGATTTATTACACTGCTTGCCATGCGATGATAGCAGTGCAGATTCCCCCCCCCCCCCCCCCCCCCCGCCCCCCC